>NW_012101266.1:3063562-3077489 GCF_000951045.1 Mandrillus leucophaeus | reverse complement strand
GGGGTATGGGGGGAGGGGGGAGGGATAGCTTTAGGAGAAATACCTAATGTAAATGATGTGTTAATGGGTGCAGCACACCAACATGGCCCATGTATACATGTGTAACAAACCTGCACATTGTGCACATGTACCCTAAACTTAAAGTATAATTAAAAAACAAAAGAACTCAAGATTTAGAAACTCACTCAAAACCACACAACTCACTTAAGGAGGCTGAGGCAGGTGGATCACTTGAGGTCAGAAGTTTGAGACCAGCCTGGCCAACATGTTAAAATCCCATCTCTACTAAAAAAAACATGCAGAAATTAGCCAGGCTTGGTGGTGTGCTGGTAGTCCCAGCTACTTAGGAGGTTGAGGCAGGAGATCACTAAGGCAGAAATCAAGAAGTTCCTTGAAACTAATGAGAACAAAGACACAACATATCAGAATCCCTCGGATGCACCTAAAGCAGTGTTAAGAGAAAAATTTATAGCACTAAATGCTTGCATCAAAAAGCTAGAAAGATCTCTAATCAACAGCCAAACATCACAACTAAAAGAACTAAATAACTGAGAATAAACAAACCCCATAGGTAGCAGAAGACTAGGAATAACCAGGATCAGAGTAGAACTGAAGAAGACAGACACAAAAGCCCTTCAAACAAAATCGACTAATCCAGGAGCTAGCTTTTTGGAAAAGTTAATAAAATAGACCACTAGATAGACTAATAAAGAAGAAAAAGGAGAAGCAGCAAATAAACACAACTACAATGATAAAAGGGGTATCACCACTGACCCCAACAAAATATAAACAACTGTCAAGTAACACTATAAACACCCTCTATGCAAATAATCTAGAAAATCTAAAAGAAATGGATAGAGTCCTAGACATATATACCCTCTCAAGACTGAATCAGGAAGAAGTTAAATCCCTGAATAGACAAATAAGTTCTGAAATTGAGGCAGTAATAAATAGGCTACCAAACAAAAAAAGTCCAGAACCAGGCAGATTTATAGCTGAATTCCACCAGAGGTACAAAGAGGAGCTGGTACCATTTCTTCTGAAATTATTCCAAACAATTGAAAAGGAGGGACACCTCCATAACTCATTTTATGAGGCCAGCATCACCCTGATACCAAAACCTGGCAGAGATACAGTTTAAAAAAAAAAAGGAAACTTCAGGCCAATATCCCTGATGAACATTGATGCAAAAAGTCTCAGTAAAGTACTGGCAAACTGAATTCAGCAGCACATCAAAAAGCTCATCTACCACGATCAAGTCACCTTCATCCCCAGGATGCAAGACTGGTTCACAATATGCGAATCAATAAATGTAATTCATCACATAAACAGATCTAAAGACAAAAACCACATGATTATCTCAATAGACGCAGAAACGGCCTTCAATAAAATTCAACATTCCTTCATGTTAAAAACTCTCACTAAACTAGGTACTGAAGGAACATGCCTCAGAATAATAAGAGCCATTTACGAAAAACCCACAGCCAAAATCATACAGAATGAGCAAAAGCTGGAAGCATTCCCCTTGAAAACCAGGGCAAGACAAGGATGCCCTCTCTCACCACTCCTATTCAACATAGTATTGGAAGCTCTTGCCAGGGCAATCAGGCAAGGGAAATAAATAAAGGTATTCCAATAGGAAGAGAGGAAGTCAAATTGTCTGTTTTTTCAGATGACATGATTGTATATTTAGAAAATCCCATCATCTCAGCCCAAAAGCTTTTTAAGCTGATAAGCAAGTTCAACAAAGTCTCAGGATACAAAATACATGTGCAAAAATCACAAGCATTCCTATATACCTACAATAGACAGAGAGACACATCATAAATGAACTTCCATTCACAACTGCTACAAAGAGAATAAGATACCCAGAAATACAGCCAACGAGGGAAGTAAGTGACCTCTTCAAGGAGAACTATAAACCACTGCTCAGAAAAATCAGAGATGACAAACAAATGGAAAAACATTCCATGCTCATTGATAGGAAGAATCAGTATCACGAAAATGGCCACACTGCCTGAAGTAATTTATAGAATCAATGCTATTCTCATTAAACTACCATTGATGTTCTTCACAGAATTAGAAAAAGCTATTTTAAAATTTATATGGAACCACAAAAGAGCCTGTATAGCCAAAGCAATCCTAAGCAAAAACAACAAAGCTGGAGGCATCATGCTACCCAACTTCAAACTATATTACAAGGCTACAGTAACTAAAACAGCACAGTGCTGCGACAAAAACACAGGCCAATGCAACACAATGGAGAATTCAGATATAAGACCACACATCTACAATCATCTGATTAACAAACCTGACAAAAACAAGCAATGGAGAAAAGATTCCTATTTAATAAATGGTGATGGGAAGACTGGCTAGCCATATGAAGATTGAAAGTAGACCCCTTCCTTATACCACATACAAAAATTAACTCAAGATGGATTAAAGACTTAAATGTAAAACCCAAAACTATAAAAACCCTAGAAGAAAATCTAGGCAATACCATTCAGGACACAGGCATGCGCAAAGATTTCATGATGAAATATTTGTTGACAATGTCAACAGCAATTGTAACAAAAGCAAAAATAGACAAATATGATATAATTAAAGAGCTTCTGCACTGCAAAAGAAACTCATCAGCATGAACAACTATCATCAGAACAAACAGAATGGGAGAAAAATTTTGTAATCTATCCATCTGACAAGGATCTAACATCCAGAATCTACAAAAACTTAGATTTACAAGAAAAAAAAAATTAAAAAGTAGACAAAGAACATAAACAGGCACTTCTCAAAATAAGGTATTTATGTAGCCAACACACATACAAAAATAAGTTCAACATCACTGATTATTAGAGAAATGCAGATCAAAACCTCAATGAGATACCATCTCACACCAGTCAGAATGGTGATTATTAAAAAGTCAAGAAACAACAGATACTTGTGAGGCTGCAGAGAAATAGGAATGCTTTTACACTGTTGATGGAAATGTAAATCAGTTCAACCATTGTGGAAGACAGTGTATCAATCTCTCAAAGACCTAGAACCAGAAATACCATTTGACTCAGCAATTCCATTAATGGATATATACCCAAAGAATATAAATCATTCTATTATAAAGATACATGCATGGGTATGTTCACAGCAGCACTATTCTCAATAGCATAGACATAGAATCACCCCAAATGTCCATGAATGATAGACTGGATAAAGAAAATGTGGTATGTATATACCATGGAATACTATGCAGCCATAAAAAGGAATGAAATCATGTCATTTGCAGGGACATGGATGGACCTGGATGCTGCTCACATCAGCAAACTAGCACAGGAACAGAGAACCAAACACTGCATGTTCTCACTTATAAATGGGAGCTGAATAATCTGAACACATAGACACAGGAAGAGGAAAACCACACTGGGACCTTTTGGTGGGCGGGGGGGAAGGGGAGGGACAGCATCAGAAAGACTAGCTAATCCATGCTGGGTTTAATATCTACATGATGGGTTGATAGGTGCAGTAAGTCACCATATCACACATTTACATATGTAACAAACCTGCACATCTTGCACATTTACCCTGCAACTTAAAATAAAGCAAAAAATTAAATAATGTTACTTTCTGTACGGGAAAAAAAAAAAAAAAAAAGAAAAACAATATACCAACAAATTTGGTAATTTAAAGGGAATGATTAAGTTCAGAGAAAAATATAACCTAACAAGGTTGAATCAGAAAAAAACAGAAAGCTTTAACAGACTAATAACAAGGAGATTGAATAATTTAAAACCTCCCAAAAAAGAAAAACCCGGGACCAGATGGCTTGAAGCTGAATTCTATCAAACTCTTAGTCCTATGTCTTCCAAAAAATAGAGCTGGAGGGAATACTTCCTAACATATTTTATGAGGCCAGAATCACCTAACACAAAAAAAGACTATGGTCCAATGTCTTTAATGAATATTGATGCAAAAATCATCAATAAAATATTACAAATCAAATTCAACAACACATCAAAAATATTGCACATCATAATCAAGTGGAATTTATCTCTGGCATGCAAGGCTGGCTTAACATACACAAATCAATTAATTCGATACATAGATTTCACAGACTAAAAGCCAAAATCTACATGATCATCTCCACTGATGCAGAAAAAGCATTTGACAAAGTCACTATCCTTTTTTTGATAAAAACTCTTATCAGTTTTGGTATAGAGATAGTGGATATGTTCATTTGTTTCACTAGTTATCATTTTACTAGATATACGTATCTTACTACATCATGCTTAACTTAAACATATACAATACCTTAAACATGCAATAAACATACTTTACCTTAAACATATGCAACCTTAAGCATATGCAATACCTTAAACATGCTTAACTTAAATATATGCAATACCTTAAATATATGCAATAAAATTATTTTTTGAAAATGATTTAAAAACCCTGGCAAACTCTATAAATTTTGCTATGTATTATTTGTAATTATGTATTGTAATATGAATCAAGACAAAACACGCAATCTTCCAGTTTGTACCCCTAATACCTAGATGACACTTCTATAGTGTAAACTTTATAATTCAAAAAGAGCTAGTGAAGGATCAATAACTTTGTTTTTTTGTTTGTTCTTTGGTTTGAGACAGAGTCTCACTCTTTCGCCCAGGCTGTAGTGCAGTGGCGCAATCTTGGCTCACTGCAACCTCCGCCTCTTGGGTTCAAGCAATTATCTGTCTCAGCCTCCCGAGAAGCTGGGGCTACAGGCACGTGCCACCATGCCTGGCTAATTTTTGTATTTTTAGTAGAGACGGGTTTTCACCATGTTGGCCCGGCTGGTCTAAAACTCCTGACCTCATGTGATCTCCATGCCTCAGCCTCCCAAAGTGCTGGGATTACAGGCGTGAACGACTGTGCCCGGTCCCATGACTTTTTAAGAAAAAAATTTTCTAATGAGTATTACAATGTTTTTCCCAAACCATTTCTTCCTTTTGTAGTATTAATTTTATTTTGCAAAATATCATATAGAATAAGTACTTATTTATATATCTAGTAACATGGTCAAAAGTGAAGGGTTTTTTTGACTGAGCTCTTTTCCATATAAAATTTTCATAGAAATAGACTTTTGCAATTTTTTTCTAAAAATCAATACTTTCATGAAATCAGAGCTTCATAGGATTGTTTATAATCTTAGGATAAAATTAAACACTTTCCTTATCAAATCATAAACATTTGTATGTGACAAGGACTCAAAATCTGCTTTTAAGGTCAGTTAAAGCATTACACTACCTCACAGAAAAACTTGAAGAGAGTTTTTCCTCATTCCATATTCCAACACTAAGATTATCCTAGGATCCCCCGAACTGTGCCCACCCAAACACACACACACACACACACACACACACACACACACACACCCCTTTCGCTGTGAGAGAAAAGTGACCTTCAGGATGATACCAGTGTGTAAAAGAAAATAAAAGGAATAGGAACACAGGGTAAATAAACCATATTTGAACTTTGTACTTGTAGACCCAGAATATAAATGCTGGATATTCTACAAATATGAAGATTCTGCTGATCTTCACTTCCCCAGTCACTCTTAAATGGAGGAGCTTAGAAGGTGCATGTAACAATCCAAATTCCTTTAAACCTACCTCTATACAGATTCCATGGACAACTTTTGCTAGAATCCAAAGTCTAAATTTCCATTAATTACATATACTTCCTTTTTAGGACCCATATTCAGTGCTTTCTTATAAGGACTCCAACGACTTACTAACCTGAACAATACACCTACACATTAAAGCTTACGTGGAATTTTTCCTCTTTTTTCTTGACTTCTCAGCTGATTTCCACATAGTTGACTATCTTCCTCTTACATTCTTTTCCTTTGAATTCTATGACTTCACACTCAGCTAGTCCTTCTTTTACCTTACCAGTGGTTCTTTCTTGGTCTTCTCTAATTGCTTCTCCTCTAAGTTTTAAATATTTAGATTCCTAAGTAGTTTTTCTAGACTCTCTTCTCGTTGCACTCTCCACTTTTTTCTTAAGTAAACTCATTGATTCCAGGGTTTGCATGTAACACAATGCCACCTAATTTGATACGCCCAGCTCACACAGCTCCTATGAGCACCAAATCCTCATATCCAACTGCATAATTAATATCCCAAGAAGATAATTCACAGGCCTTTGATTTTATACAAGCAAAACCAAGCTCATGATATTTCCTCAAAAAAAAAATGGCCTTTGTGTACATTGTATTATTCATCTAGTGGCAATCATCATGAGTTCAGAGCATCAGTTATAATTTGAACTGACTTAAGCTCTAATCTTACCTCAGACTCTGTGTTTGTCCATTTTCATGCTGCTAATAAAGACATAGTCAAGACTGGGTAATTTGGAAAGGAAACAGGTTTAATGGACTCACAGTTCCACATGGCTGGGGAGGCCTCACAATCATGACAGAACACAAAGGAAGAGCAAATGCATGTCTTACATGGAAGCAGGCAAGAAGGAATGTGCAGGGGAACTCCCCTTTATAAAACCACCAGATTTCGTGAGACTTACTCACTATCATGAGAACAGCACAGGAAAAACCCGCCCCCATGATTCAATTACCTCCCACCGGGTCCCTCCCATGACACGTGGGGATTATTACAATTCAAAGTGAGATTTGGGTGGGGACACAAAGCCATATCAGACACTTAACTCATTCCATCTCAACTTGTTACCTGTCTCCCGAAAATATCATCATTATTAATCGAATGAATTGATAATCTGCATCCAAGTGTGTTGTTCCCTCCATTCTTTCTTATTTCCAAAACCCTACTAGTGTTTCTTCCAATATTTTTCTCTCTCACATGTGTTCTCAGGAACAGAGCTCTGCTTTTATATAACAACTTGGGCATCTGACTCCCTCCTCTCTTGTTTCAATTTTGGCAATAGAATCCATGAGATTTCTGAAGCCAAGTATGGTGAGTACAGCATGTAGTCTCAGCTAAATATAAGTTCCTTTTTAAACATAAGTTCCAATTCCAAACATCTTTGTGAATATATAAAACTGAATGCTTTTAACAGCACCCAAGTCACCTGGAGGCCAAGGTCAGAGGATCTTTTGAGCCCAGGAGTTCAAGACCAGTCTGGGCAACATAGTGAAACTCCATCTTAAAATAAATAAATAAATATTAAATAAGTTTATTATTTATTTATGAAGTCATAGAATTTCTCTTGTTGATGGTTTTTCTGTTCCACACCTCCAAACCCTTTAGTTTCTCATCTAGCAGTTTTCAAAAATTCCTCTATATCAATTTTATCTACAAAACACTTCTTATTCAATGTAAATCAATATCACTAATTTCAGGTAAAAATTGCCATATTTTAAGTTACAAAAATAAAACATTAAAATCAGTATTTTTGTTAATTTTCTATTAATGATGGGGATAATAATACTTCTAACATTTTATCGAGGACTTCGTATAATGCCAGTAGTATATAGTAAAAATTAGCTATAGGTTAGGTACACTATCTGTGTTGATTTATTTTCTGTCTTAAAGATCAACCATAATGGCAACAAATTTAGATAGTTCGGGCCAGAAAGTTAAACATTGATGAAAAATTATGAAGAAATTTCACATCAAAAACAATTTTCAGAGCAGGGCACAATGACTCATGCCCATAATCCCAGCACTTTGGGAGGCTAATGTTGGAGGATTGTTTAGGATTAGGATTATATATTATCAATGCTTTTTTTCTGATAAGTGAATAAAATCATCAAGTATTAGATAAGGGTCAAACTCATGGAGTCGTTTGCTCCATAATTTAGCCTTACTTTAAATCCTATTATACTTTAATCAAAAAATAATAATACAGTCATGATATTTCTATTTTTAAGCAGTAAATTTAGCCTTTTCAAGATTCAAACATATCACTAAGATTTATCATTTGAATAAGCCACCAAAGTTGACATACTAAGTATCCTAAGTATCAAGAAGAAATATTTTGTATCATCTTCACTTCAAAAATTACTGTTTTTGAAGTGAAGATGATATACTCTGAAAACTACTCTGTTTCCCATTAACAGCCAGAGCACCTCAGTGAAAAACCTGTCTTATTATTTTGTCTATTTCTTCTTAAAACATCCTGAAAAGAAATATAAACACTGACAGTAGTTTCATCATATTCACAATTCTCACTCTTTTATTTTGCCAGTAACACTATTTTTTTTTTTTTTTTTTTTTTTTGAGATCTCACTGTCACCCAGGCTGCAGTGCAGTGGCATGATCTCGGCTCACTGCAACTTCCCCTTCCCGGGTTCATACCATTCTCCCGCCTCAGCCTCCTGAGTAGCTGGGACTACAGGCACCCGCCACCATGCCCAGCTAATTTATATTATTATTCTTTTTTTTTTATTTGTATTTTTAGTAGAGACGGGGTTTCACCATGTTGGCCAGGATGGTCTCCATCTCCTGACTTCGGAATCCACCCGCCTCGGCCTCCCAAAGTGCTGAGATTACAGGTGTGAGCCACTGTGCCCGGCCAGTAACACAATTTTTACTGTACAAATGGCTCATACTCTGCCACACCAATCTTAAAACACCTTTATATTTAGCACCACTCAAATATAATTAACATTTTTTAAAAATCTCTTCTGTGGCATAAGATTTAGTGATAACCAATGCATAAAGTCATTGAGTACTTTCCTCTCATATATTCTGCATATTTATCAAAAATGCATCATGTTAAGCACATCACTTTTTTTGTCCAAATGAAACTGCTTAATATTAAGCACATGAACATAATTGCTTTTCTAAATCAACTATCTTTGGTATCAGGCAACAGCCAACAGTGTTGTTTGATTTTAAAATCATAACCTACAAATAATGTTTTAATTTTTTTCAGCATTAATTATACTAGTTTATAATCTTTGGCAATAATAAAATCTCAAAAAATTCCACAGTAATTTTTGTGGTTTTTAGTTTAATGAGATTCAATAACTTTTTATGAAAAACAAAACTTTGCCAGGTGTGGTGGCCCACACCTGTAATCCCAGCACTTTGGGAGGCCTCAGCGGACAGATCACAAGGTCAGGAGTTCGAGACCATCCTAATACAGTGAAACCCCGTCTCTACTAAAAATACAAAAAAATGAGCTGGGCATGATGGCGGGCTCCTGTAGTCCCAGATACTCGGGAGGCAGAGGCAGGAGAATGGCATGAACTCGGGAGGTGGAGCTTGCAGTGAGCTGAGATCACACCACTGCACTCCAGCCTGGGCAACAGTGTGAGACTCCATCTCAAAAAAAAAAAAAAGAAGAAAAACTTTATTATTATTCTTACTCTAGAAAAATTTCGATTAATTTGATTTACTAGTAATCTGAAAATACCATCATAACAAATACAGCTTTTAGTCTTTACTTAATAGTTTGCAAAATAGACTGCGTATCCCATAAAATTTAATTTTCACATATTCATCTGAATAATCCATTGTATTTCTTACCTAAAGTTTTCTATTTTGGCTGCTTATGTTAGCCTATTATACTTTATTATTTTTCTGAAATTATGCAGATTTATATTCTATATTCACATGATTATTCTTAAATGATGCATTACCTGACAGTTGTTATCATCGCTTTTATGCTATTACAAAACATCTTAATCCATTGATCCATGTCTCAGGAGTTGGGGCTAAAATGCAATACAACTATAATAATAGAATACGAACTTAGAAAGCTTAAGCAGAAAGTAAATGATACACAAATATTTTAATCAAAGCAAGCTGTCCCTTGAAAACTAAATGTAAGCCAAGACAAACTGCCCAATTTAGTACTTGTTGCACTTAATAAGATTGTAAGAAAGTAATGGAACTTCTGAAAATCTAATGATTAATCTTCTATTTTAAAGTTGTAAAGTTATATAAATTTTATGTATGAAGTTATATATATTTTATATATACATATATTTCTTTCCTTTTCTCTTTGTAAATATCACATCACATGATAAACCTTGATAAACCAATTGTTATCACCATTCATTGATATACATGTCACCAAAAAAGTGTTCTGTGGTCAAGTTTTTGGAAAATTTGGACTAAACAAAGTCTACTAAGTTTCTTTCCTAAGAGCAAAAATTTAGCATGTGATGGTATACGAAATTATTTCAGCACATTATTTTCTTCCCATTTTATGGAAGTTTCATTTGGAACATGGTTTGGAAACAGATTTTTTTTGTTTGTTCCTTCAGTCCCACCTGGGCTTAATTAATTAGTGAGTTTTGGGGGGTTTTTTTATTTTTTATTTTTTGAGACAGAGTCTCACTCTCTTGCCCAGACTGGAGTAGAGTGGTGTGGTCTCAGCTCACTACAATCTCTGCCTCCTGGGTTCAAGCGATTTTCCTGCCTCAGCCTTCCAAGTAGCTGGGATTATACGCGTCTGCCACCACGCCCAGCTAATTTTTGTATTTTTAGTAGAGATGGGGTTTCACCATGTTGGCCAGGCTGGTCTCAAACTCCTGACATTATGATCTGCCTGCCTCAGCCTCCCAAAACTCTGGGATTACAGGCATGAGCCACCATACCTGGCCGATTGTGGGTTTAATGAGACTAATCAGGTTTCACTTATGGCTTAGCTGTATGCCTCCCCACAACCCATGGACAACAGCTCAGTTCCTGAATAGGCATGTCAATTTACTTGTTTTCTGGAGTCCTCAGCTGAAAGACATTAACTACCATTAATTCTAACATTTGTAGTTGTATTTAATTTATCCATTTCTTCCATGTTAGGATTTTATGTAGTCTAGTTTATTCCATCTTCTGATAAAGGTACAGCTTCATTTTCCAGGCTTTCAGACCTTTATATAGCTCCAAAAGTAGTGAATGCACTTTCCTTCTCTCACACTGTTTTGCCACATTTATCCACTTACCACTTTCATCTTGGCACTGATTTTGCTTCATCTTCATAAAATATTATTTCTTCCGTCTCCCTTCTTGAATTATTAATTACACCTTGTCTAAACATGGTCAACACTTTTGGAAGTGGCAAATCATAATACAAAAGAACAAGGAACCACTGTTCCAAGAGCGAGGTGAAAGTTTTTTGTTGCCATTAGTTAACAGTTCTGAGGAGAGAATATGACTAGTGAAAAGGTGAGCTCATTATGGGGTTAAATACTGCAAATAACAAGCAAATGAATTTTATGAAAGTTTCTCATCTTTATTGAATCTCAATTTTCTCATCTTTAAAATAGATATAATATCCAAAGGTAGATTTATGATATAGAATGTATAATCTGGAAGATAACAGATATTCAAAATATGTTAATTACTCTTATCCTGTTTCCTTGAGGCAATCAGTGTTTGTGGAATTCAGACAAGCTACTTTATTCTACTTACTTCATCCACCAAAAGCAAGAAGTTTAAACCAGATAATGTTAAAGGGCCTTGAATTTCTAGTACTCTGTGAGCATAAGGCATGTTCCCTTCATCTCCTTCTACAGGAATCCAGCCACATGTCACTGCACATAATTGGGAGTTTCTCTGCAGAAAGGTAAAAACAACATGTACCTCTGAGGTCACCAGAGCAATTCCCTGGGTGCCCCTAGTTGGTGTCCCATGATGAATTATAGCCTTTCATGGGCTTCCCTATAACCTCCTTTTAAAAGTGGTTGCAGAGATAGTTTACTTATATTTTTTCTTATTGCTTGTAGGCTACATATGCTGCCAAGAAGTCCAGGGATTTACAAAGTTTTATTAAAAATTTACTATTCCAGCAACGAATTTCAATAACTAGGTTCTATGCATATTGGTCAGAGATATTCTGGGTACCAGCCTGATAAATGAGTGGTTCCTTCTGTTTTCAAGAAACGGGGATTTCATACCACTCTTAACTCTTCTTGAACAAAATGACAGTCTACCGTTCTCTCCATTATAGTATTAAACTGACTTCATTAGGGTTGCTGATACTTCTTTTATTTTCCTTTCAATATCTTCTAGTGGATTAAAAAAATACAAATCAAAGAATGCATTTATTACTGTACTTTTCTCTAAAAGCATTGCCCAAAATAAAACTTTAAAGTAAAATAACTGTAATATTCTCTAATATTCCATATGATAGCTATCAGTGGTTTAATACTGCCTTGAAAAGTACGCGGAAAAATAAACCAATCCAGCTAGCTAAGATATATTAATGTAATATTATATGTCTGACAAATTCACTCAAGCTAAAAATAATTAGCATTAAATCAATAAATTCAAGCTATGTACATAATCATCCCAATCTTTTAGAAGTCTGCTTTGCCACTCCCTGTTACTTCTTTTTTCTACTACACATGTCATAGTTAAGAGATTTTTAATTAATATGCAAGTATTCTTTTTTTTTTTTTTTTTTTTTTGAGACAGTTTCGTTCTTGTTTCCCAGGCTCGAGTGCAATGGCGAGATCTCTGCTCACCGCAACCTCTGCGTCCCGGGTTCTAAGGATTCTATGCCTCAGCCTCCTGAGTAGCTCAGAGTACAGGTGTCCACCACCCTGCCCAGCTAACTTTTTGTATTTTTAGCAGAGACGGGGTTTCACCATGTTGGCCAGGCTGGTCTTGAACTTCCGACCTCAGGTGATCCACCCACCTTGGCCTCCCAAAGTGCTGGGATTACAGGCGTGAGCCACCCCACCTGGCCCTATGTGCAAGTAGTATTTCTAAAAAAGATTAGAAACTACTTGTTAGTAACGATACCTAACATCCAATCCCACCTTCCATGTTTAGAGAGACTTGACCCATCTCTCTAGGATCTTTTGATAGCTATCAAAAGATAGCTTTGATATGAAAGCTATAGTTTGATATGAACATAATCAAAAAGAAAATGTTCAGAGAGGCTAGGTGCCTTGCTCAAGGTCACCCAGTAAATATAGGGCAGAACTAATATAAAAGCTCAGGTCATCTGATTTCAGTGTTCTTGTTCTTATTGTAATACTCTCCTGCTTCTCAATTTATGTCATAGTCATAAAAATTAACATTTATAATATTTTCAATTTACTTGTAATTATTCAGTTCTTCCTATATTGTTCAGTTTAAGTGCTAAATATGACCCAAAAAAGGACTTTAATATAAGCCTACATTTAATGAAGTGAAAAGTCACGTTTTATTTACCCAGCATCTTTTGTATCTCTATTAATTGCTGATTATGAAACTGTTGTCTTTTTTCAAATACAGACGATAATGATGTGTATGATAGTATTTGAAAGGACCCCTAGCCTAGAATATCTTCCCTCATTGCCTATCACTTCTTTACCTGATATATAATCTTGTGTAATGCAGCCACTGTAAGAAATGGGTCACCCTAACTAATATCAGCTAATATTTTAGGGAAGGTAATGGATAATCAGCTAGCAAACCTGATAAGATCTCAAACAGAAATAGAGGTTAGGGTCTGTCTCATTTTGTTTGTGTGTGTTTCTGTATGGCAGGCAAAAGTGCAGAGTATTATCTGGAGGTTGGAAGAAAAAAGTAGCCTGAAGGTATTGAAATGGAATACGCAGTATAAAGGTCTCCTACTTTTTATTATTTGACTTGAGTCTAGCTGCTCTAAATTGAGTTCATTTTGCAGAGCATTAAAACTGTAAGGCGACCGTCAGAAATCTTGAGGCCACTTGCCCTCTAACCTCCACACCACCAAATGCACTAATTCAATACCCTCAGAGCTTTTTTTAACCCCTGTCTTTCTGTACAAAGCTTGAGTCCTCATACAGCCAAATGGGACATCGAGTATTAGGGAAAACCTGCATTAAAAGCCAAGACGTCACCACCGGGCGATATACGCATGTAACGAAGCGCATTTGTATCTCTTAAATATATTGGTTGGGCGCAGTGGCTCATGCCTATAATCCCAGCACTTTGGGAGGCTGAGGCAGGCAGATCACGAGGTCAGGAGATTGAGACCATCCTGGCTAACA
>NW_012101266.1:3007582-3063317 GCF_000951045.1 Mandrillus leucophaeus | reverse complement strand
TATATGGAAAGAACATGCACGGTGTACTCAACGTTTCTACCTTGTGCTTTAAAAAAGAGAGGAGCCCAGATTTGTGCATCTGCTCTTTGAATGACCTAACACATCAAAATTTTAGCTAGGTTTAGCTAGCTAGTTTGGAGTTTGAGATTGCACAAATTTGAGATGTTTCTTCTTCATTTTTACAACTGATATGTTACAAGTGATGAAATCTTCACCATAAAATTTGCCATTGGGGCTTCTATATTTTTTATGATTTGTTATCAGGTCCTGCTAAACTTCAAGCCACAAATACAAGTGCAACTTTCATCTGCATTTCAAACTGAGGTGAAATATACAAATTAAACATTTTCATCTTATTCTGGGTATCACAGTCACTCTCTGTCTGCTCCAGAAAGAGCAAGACATACTTTCTGCTGCCTCTTTCTTGGAAATTTCTTGGAAAGGCCATAAGAGAAGAATAACTTGTTATTAGCACATCTACAACATATATAATTTACAGCTCTACTTACCTATTCAGCATTGAAATAGGGTTCCCATACAGCTTGTGGGGGGAAAAAAAAAACCAGGACAAAATAGTTTTTTTTTTAACTGTGTCAGCTACAATCAAACAAGCAAAATAAAATACAACCACCCACCCTTAACATATAAAGTAAACCTCTTAATTTCCACTGGAATCTGGAGGGTTCAATTATTGAAAAATGAAGATTCTGTAAGAACATCATATAAACATCTATTTAATGTTTCATACAAAGGAAAAATAAACCAAAGTAGGAGTGCTTTAAAATATTTTATTAAATATTACCAATAATACCCAATCTATTTATAGCTGAGAAAACACATCTTGCCTGATCTGTAAATCACTGTCACACTGTTTGTATGTATTTGTGTGTTGTAGGTGGTGCTTGTGTATGTGGATGAGGGTGTGTGATCAATTTCCTTCTTTGGAATTTAACTTTAGAAAAAGTGCTGAGGTCCTGCTGGGTAGCTAAATGAATCAACCTGTCTAAACATTTTTTTTTTTTTTTAAACAACAACTCTATCTAGATTCCAGCATCTTGAAACTATTGTAAAAACACAGACCAAAAAAAATTAAATTAATCCCCAGTGGACTGTAAAGGTTGCTGTTAATAACACTCATCTGAACTTAAGGCTTTAAGAGTTGCACGTCTGTCAAATAAAGGAGACAGAGCAAGGAGGGGAAGCAAAGACAGCCTCGAAACAAGGAGAGCACTTTCAGCTTCAACAGGTACAAATTGCAGATGGGAAATAGACTGTTAGCAAAATAAATTATTTCCTGCCCTCTTGTAATTTTTCACAATCTGTGTGGCAAAGATTTTACTGCTGACACCATCAACATATTCTTAGCATCTGTAGTCATTTACTGTGACCTAGTGGATAAAGCAACCCTCTACTCCAAATAACCAAACACCAGATCCTGCATAATGCAAAATGCCTTCTGCTTTCCCAAGTGTGCAATGGAATTAGAAAAACAGAATTGGTCCAAATGCTGCATTTATTTAACAAGGTGGTTATACAGAGAGCAAGCATTTATGAAGTCTCTCTTTATTTTCAAACTTCTGGCTCAATTTACACCAAAACAAATTCTAAACTGCTCCTTCAGGAAACCATTTTGCAAATGATATTCCTCCCTGAACCTCCCTAAGTGCACACAAACATACTCCCACATATCCTTATCCTTCCCTCTGTCCCCCTCTTTGCCTCCAAAACATGAAGCACTCTAATCTGTTTGTTACTGTTTATTCAAAATAGCGACAAGGAGAGTAAGGCCATTTGAGGGTAACAAAAAGAGACTCGATGTCACTTGCTCTCAAGACAAACACTTGAGAGCGGTCTGAAACCACATCGAAGCATGTTCTATTAAAAAAAAAAAACCTCTATCTTTTGAACCCTGCCTATTTATGAGCAGACAATTCTGAGCAATGTTACACTTTGGAGCTTGAGAGAAAGTCACAAATATCATGCTTGGAAAATAGTGTCTCTAAACTAAAACTGATAAATGGCTGTTATGAGTATGTCTTTTGAAAGAGACTGTTGTGCAGACACAGCACAACCCCTAAAGAACAAGAGAAAAAAAGTCATGTGAAGAATAACACACACAAGGGCCTGATGTGAAGGTCACCACACTCTCATAATCATGAGAAGCCCTTTGACTGAAAGGTCATCTACCATCACTGCATTGTAGATTTAGAGTAGCCTTTAAGGAGCGTTCGACTGACCCCTCTTATTTGTTAATCATGAGAAAATTCAGATCCAGAGTTAAGCAACTTCCTCAGGATAAAACATGAGATATGTGACAGAAATAGAAGAGTAACCTCAGTCCCCTGCTGTGAGCCTAGTATCCAGTCATGAATCTTCTGTCCTTTACCAGCCCATCTCTACTCAATCAGAAGTCAGCTCAGCTACTTAGCTTTTTTTTTTTTTTTTTTTTTTTTGAGACAGAGTCTCGCACTGTCGCCCAGGCTGGAGTGCGGTGGCGCAATCTCAGCTCACTGCAAGCTCCGCCTCCCGGGTTCATGCCATTCTCCTGCCTCAGTCTCCCCAGTAGCTGGGACTACAGGTGCCCACCACCACGTCCGGCTAATTTTTTGTATTTTTAGTAGAGACAGGGTTTCACCGTGTTAGCCAGGATGGTCTAGCTACTTAACTTTAATCTGGGCTTCCTAAAGACAAGGCAAGTAGAAATGGTAAAATTCATTACAGAACCAACCATATTTTTACACAAAATAATCACACAAATACGTTGACAAAAGTAATAATTATAGGCAACAAGGTTCATACATATTGTTCTTAAGATGAAAAGGATCTAAAAGCATTTGAACTGTAGTGAATTTCTAACCAAAAATGAAATCAGTAGCATACTGGCCATGATAACTGATCTTTCTTCCAGCTGCCCTTGTTTGATTAGAGACACTTCCTAGAACTTTGATGTTTAAGGAAGATGGAAATGCTCACTCAGGTGTCCGGCACAAGGTAACCTTGTGAGAAGGCATTTGAGAATAATTAAATTTTTTTTTAAGTACCCTGTTTGCTGTTACTTCAGCTGATTTGAACAAAAATGTGTTGTCTTGAACTCTCTGGTCCCTGGGGAGTGACCGGATCTACCTTACTCTCGCGATTAACTTAATCAGTCACATATGAAAGCCTTAGAAAAACAGTGACGTCCCCCTCTGCTACACTACATCAAGCAGCCACATGTTGTCCCACTGTAGACAGACTGTCACTTTCACTGTAGAAGCTGTCATAGGATGGAAAAAGTTATCTGAGTGCTTGACAGCCAGACAGCCCGTTTTGGGGAAGAACACAAAGGTCAAAACCCTTGCCTGGAGTTCAAATATTTTTCTGTTAGAATAACAATCCTGACTGAACTGTCAGAGCTTTGAGTATATTTTCCTTAGTTCAGGTTTTTTAATAAGTGGTTAGTCATTCATTTCTGGGACAAAAAAGAGACCCAGTTTTCTAAGAAGTTTCTTCTTGCATCAACAAACTTTCCATGTTTACACGAGAGTTACAGATGATTTGAATATCTAGATCAAAGATATTCCTGAAGATGAGATGTGTATGAGGCAGGAGGTAGAAGCCCTCCTGGTAACAACCATCTCTTTAGAAGTCATTAAGAATATGGAGGTTTGAATGAGCAAGTCTCTGAATCAAAGCTCAAACACTTTGTTGAGCTTAGAAAAATGACACTTTGAAATATAAACGATTAGTAAAATAAGAACCATCAAATGAAATTATACTTTTTATATCAAGATTAATTTCAGTTTATTTCTTCAACAATAAGTTTTTATGTCAACAACTAGGAGAATCGAAAGACAAAACCTGGAAAACTTATAAGTATGCTATGTAAACAAAAGAAATAGAGAAAGTGAATCAAATTAAACAGACTTCACCTTATTTATTATTCCTCATGAAAACCCTTTTGTTATGTGTGACTTGTGATTAAAGGGAAAGTGAATATTTATCACAATGGTATTTTAATACCATTGCTTACATAAAATTAGCATGGGGATGGATTGATCATCTAAGGTTCATAGAAAAGACCCATGCCCATGGTAGAGGTCAATTCCATCACAGCAAATACCATCGTAAGCCCAGTCAACAACATTCTTTAAATAAGATTTCTCAATTTTTAGAAAATCTAACAAACTAAATAGGATCTGAGCAGTTTGGAGTTTTTCCTTTCACTTGCCTTTATTGTGACTGAATTATAGCATCTTGTTCTGTGTGACAATTTTTTAAATATCTACAAGGTCCAGAACATTGTGCTAAGTATAGGAGATGAGTTTAAAGAGTAGATTATGAATAAGCAGGGGCACCTCAACAGGGTTTGTTGATTGAGGCAGAAAGTAGTTGTACAGAGCTGCGAGGGACAAAAGCCAGGACAGTAAGGAAGCCAGGGAACAAGACTGAGGGCATGCAAAGCCTGCATTGAATAAGGAACTACCTGAAACCCTGTGGTGCTTTCTCAGCTGCTTTCACATCCGTGCAGTATTGCTGTCAACCTGAAAGAAGCCTCAGCTGGGCACAGTGGCTCACACCTGTAATCCCAGCACTTTGGGAGGCCGAGACAGGCGGATCATGAGGTCAGGAATTCAAGACCAGCCTGGCTAACACAGTGAAACGCCGTCTCTACTAAAAATACAAAAATTAGCTGGGCATGGTGGCACATGCCTGTAATCTCAGCTAGTTGAGAGGCTGAGGGAGAATTGCTTGAACCTGGGAGGCAGAGGCTGCAGTGAGCTGAGATCATGTCACTGCACTCCAGTCTGGGTGACAGAGTGAGACTCTGTCTCAGAAAAAAAAAAAAAGGAAGCCTCACTCATTCTGAGAGCTGCAGAATAGACAGGATGAGGGCCTGCCACGCTGCTGGGATAAAGTTTAATGGACTCCCTTCTAGCCTGCTACCTGTTTCTAGGACAGATTGGCATGAGGGGTGATTTTACTGCTTTTCTTTATGGGCCTTAAGTGGATGGAAATGAGTTAATCATAATCCTTGCATGTTCCTCTTTTACCTATTTATCTCTGTCTGATTACTTTCATAATGGCATGAAATACCATTTCTAGGCAGATTTGACTTTGTGATATAAACTTCTTAGCTACCTTTAAAAGACCAGAGATGAAAATCAGTGTCCAATCAGGGTCAATGGATACTAACTAGACCTAGGATAAAGTTGCCAAATTTAGCAAATAACAATTCAGGATGCCCTATTACATGGTAAACAGTATTTTTTAGTATAAATATATTCCATTCAATATTTGGTACACGCTTATATTTAGAAAATTACTCACTGTTTATCTGAAATTCAAATATAACTGACTGTCCTGTATTTATCTGGCAACCATAGTTTAGGGCTTCAGAAAGTCTAAAACAGCATCACATTTACCTCTCATTGTTTGCCACTGATTTTATATGTAAAACAAAAGAATTGTCTTCCATTATACTCATCAACCTAATTATGTCAAAATAGCATAATTCAATGTATACAAGGCACAAGAAAGAACCAGAATACTAGACAAAGCTAAACATTTTCCATTTCTAAACACTTTTTCTACCTAGCTAAAAAGGTGACTCTTACAACAGTTTAAAACTAATGTTGACAAAATGTCTTACTATTCTCTTATTCGCACCTGTAGGATTTTGCTTTGAGATTCAAAATCATTTTAAACGTAAGTGGACACACTGTTAAAAGTATTTACTGCATTTGAATTAGACACAGTCACCCACACACATAAAAAGATAACTCTATGGTTTACACAGCAAAGATTAGTCAAAAAATAATTTAAACACATAATTCTGAAAATCACATCAAATTATTAGTTCAAAGACTTGTATCCCCAAAGTTACCTGAAGAAAGAATAGAGATAATAAATGTAGATAAATCTTGACATTATGTCAGAAGCACTAGGGCTCCAACATCCACCACTAATACCAAAAAAGAAAAATGCCAAACTGAACTCCTTGCTATGTAAGAAGCAAAGAGGTTAAAAACAAAAACAAAACTTCACCTATGAAAAGAAAAGAACGATAAAGAACTGTGTTTCTGTATGAGGTAAGAACGTTCTGAAACAAAAGATCCCAAATCTTGTATTCACACCATCCTGACACTGAGAAACTCTTATTATGGATACCGTCTCTTCTCCAAGCAAGACACTCCCAATACCTTGCCTGATTTACTACCTAAAACAAGGCTAAGAAGGGACAAATGGCACAGCCTAGATCTCCAAATGTCAGGATGACAAATGTTATTTCTCTATTTCAAAGGACAAATCATCGATGCAGAGAATAACAAAATTTCAAAAGCACTCTGGCATGGTATCCTGAGAGGAAATTAAAGTAAAACAGTAAATCCTATCTTGAAGTAAAAGCCTGTATCACAGTCCTGACATGAGATACAAAGCAAAGCCAGTGGGACACTCAAACAGAAAGTGGAGAAAATAACTTTCCTTCATGGCAGCTAAGTCCTGTGCAAACAGTGCACGACTTCCATGCACTCCATAGGTGAAAGGTAGGTTAAAGAAGTACCATTTAAGCCAAGAGGTAGGATTTTTCCAGAATGAGATCATTATTTTCCAAATAGAAGATGCTGCCTCCTAGTCATGTGACATTAACTTTTAGCAAGCTAATAAAGCTTCCTTTGCCTCAGTTTCTTAATCTATATGTGAGAAAATAGTATTTATTTTATAATACAGTTGTTATAGGAATTAAATGAGTATTTGTAAGGTACTTAGTGTCTGACACATAGAACAACACACTAAAAAGAGTTGGCTATATCAAGAAATCTTGGACATAAAGAATACCAAGGAGTCCAGAGTCCTGGTTATTAGCAATAAAAATAATTATCACATAAGCTAACTGTGTGGCATAGCACTTCACAGAATATTCATATGTATGACCTCATTTGATCCTTTTGACCTCCCTGTGAGAGGTGTATTATTGACCTCATGTTATTAAGAAGTCAAGAGGCTGTCCCAAGATTGGGTGCCTAATACAGGTAAATAATAGCAGCAGCTGAGGTGTTTTTTGTTTGTTTGTTTGTTTTGGTAACTTATTAATCTTTGGATTCACTTTTAATTTGGTGGTTTATACAGGTTCCACATTCTTGTTTGACCTAGTTTTTTCTCCTCTTTACCCCTCCCTAGCACTGCAAGAAACATGCAGGATAACGAAAATGCAAATTTAAACATGCCAAGTTTTTCCACCTGACTTTGGCAGTCATAAGACCATAACCAAACTGTTAGGGCACTTTTCTAAATTAAGCAACAAAAAATAGTTCCATCTTCCTCTGTCAGTCATTTCCCCACCCCAGCATAATTACAAGGTTTTCTCCTATGAATACCAGTTTTTAAAATCATTTATGTGACTGTATAGCTCAGCTATGAGACTTAAATGAAAATTTTGATAAATGCAAGTAATTGATGTTAATTTACATATTCCCCAATGATTGCCATTGGTTTAGGGTAAACAGTCTGAGATTCTCTGCTGCATCTTAAATAATCAGAGATGACAGTGCCTACACGGAACAGGTTAAAAGGTCTTTTTAGGACAGAGATAAATAATCTAAAGAGCCTAAGAAAAGCAGCAGCAAAGGCCCATGCAAACCAAAGGACTCCATTACAATGAGCAAATGAGCAAATGAGCAAAAGGCTTAGGCAATACATTTTTTGAAAAATTCAGTGAAAAAGCTTTTTTGCTCATTTATAAATATTAATTAACCCCTAACATATGCCAGGCATTGCACTGAGTGTTGTAGATTCTGTGGGGAGAAAACAAAGACCTGGTCCTGTTCCATGGGTGCGTACAGTAGTAAGGTTAGATCTAGTCTGGGAGGGCAAGGAGAATATCTCTGTACAAGTGACAATTGTGCTAAGCTATGAAGTGATATTAACTATGAATAAAATGGGCAGGACAATATTCAAAAAACGTGTGGCTAAAGGGATGGAAAGTAACTGAAGTACGAGGAGAATGTAGAAGTGTAATGACAGATGAGACTGGAGAGATAGCAGGGACAAGAGCTGCCATGGTTCATTAGGTGACACTAATGACTTTTTTTCATTCTAAAAGAACGGGGAGGTTTTAAGCAAGAGCAGGGGAAGGGGTGAGCTGAACTGGCATTAACAGTCCTTGGAAAGTTTGTTCCAGTAATTATGTGGATAAACTATACAGGAGGTTATTGCAGTAGAGAAATGATAATAGCTTAGAGGAGAATGGATGAAATGAAGGGAGTTGGTTATATACAGGATATAAAATTGTCAGGACTGGGTGATGAATTAGATATAAACTTATTTGATGATATATGTCCAACACTAAGAACGATGTCTGGTACATAACTGCACCTAATATTTGTGGAATAAATTTTAAATGAGTAAATACAAGAATGAGGGAAATGAGGTCTCAAAAATGACTGCTGAGATTCTAGGTAGCATGTCTTAGAGAAATGATGATTCCACGGCAAAGATAAAACAACCAAGAAGAAGGTCAGGATTGAGGTAACAGGTCCATTAGTTTAATTTTAATCTCTTGATCTTGAAGTGTCTTTAAGTCACCTAATAGAGCAGTCAAGAAAGAGAATGCATACCCTGGAGCCAAAAAGAGTGGTTTCAACCAAAAATATGAATTTGTGAGTCACTTATTTATAAGAAGTGATTAAAGCCTTAAGCATAAATACTATTGCCTAGGGAGAGACTACAGAGTGAGAAGATGAGAGGATTCTGGAACAAGCTTAGAGAAGCTCTACAATCCAGGAAAAATGTGGTGAAGGAGTCTGCAAAGGAGAAGCACCCAGAGAATTTGGGTACAAATAGGAAAGGTTTATATTGTGAAAAGCAAGCTAAGAGACTGGGTCAAGAAGAGACAGTGACTAAGTGTTGAATGCAATTCAAAGTCACGTATGAAAGACCAAAAAACATTCTTGGGGTTTAGCTATAAAAAACATTGATGAGTTTAGAAAGAGCTGTTTCAGTAGAGGTACGGGACTAGAGGCTGATGACAGGTGACTGGATGAGTGTTAAGTGATAACATTGGGACTTTGTATAAAAGCAAGTGGAAAAGAAAAATAGTATAGTAGCTAAACAGGAATAAGGGAAGAGGTCAAATAACCAAAATATAAGTCAAAGAGAAGCATTCTGTTGGCAAGAAGAGGTTGACTACACATAAGAGAGAAGAGATCATCAAATGTGAAAGGTTTCTGAAAAAGTCAACTACTCTGAGCAATGTTAGTATTAGAAATGCTCTTAGCAGGAGTCTTTAGCAGATTTGAGATATCAAAATATGATGATGGACAGAATGACCAAGAAAGAATCTAGAAAATAACCGAAAGGAACCTCTCCTGAAATAACTTACATCAGATTAGGTATTTCACAATTAGAGGAGAAATATCTTTTGAAATTTTTGAAAATTTTTCCCTTAAGAAATAACCTTTAAACTTATAGACCATCTCCATATACCTTTCATATGAGTGGAGATTAAGAGTGAGTGGTATATTAATCAGCTCAGGCTGCCATAGCGGATTAGCATAGACTGGATGGCTTAAACAATAACAATTTATTTTTCAAGGTTCTGAAAGCTGGAAAGTTCAAGATCAGGGTGCAAGCAAGGTAGATGTCATTCTGAGACCTCTCTTCTTGGTTTATAGGTGGCTACCATCTCACTGTGTGTTCATGTGAGCTCATTTTTGCACACACATGGGTAGAAAAAAGTTAGCTCTCTGGTGTATCTTCTTATAAGTAACACAAATTCTATCAGATCAAGGCTCTACTCCTCTGACCTCACTTAACCTTAATTACTTCCATAAAAGTCCTATATCTCCAAATACTACTACATTGGGGGTTAGGACTTCAACATATTAATGTTATAGGGGACACAAACATTCAGTCCATTGCAAGCTGGAATAATTCTTAAAAATGGCATTCATGGGTAATATGTCCAGTACTCCAAATACAGGAAATATTCAACTGATGTGGCATTGAGAAATACAGGGTCTTTAGAAAAATTTGTTCAATATAGGGGTCTTTGCATGACTCCATTCATCTGGTCTCCCGTTTAAATATATTTTTAAAATATATTTGTAATTTCTAAAGCAATTGCTGTATACGTGACTGCTCTTTGTGGGAATAATGGAAAAGGCACAAGAACAGAGATTCTAGTCAGAGAAGAAAAAACAGAAATGATCACTTCTCACCCTTTTTCTCAGTATTCCTGTCTTCACCATCCCACAATTCATATTTCACCAGTCTACATCTTTGGTCTTTCTCCCTCAACAACTCCTACGAAATGCTCTCAGCTCATACTAAACCTTTAGGGCATACCTACTACCTCAGCATTCACTCTACAGAACACAAGAGGCATCTGTATAGCATATCCCAGGCCTATCACCACCCCTGGGTCTATAAGTAATGCTCAAAATATATTGTCAACTACATATTCCAGGGCCCTAAACCTCTTCCTCTGCCTCCTCGATTCCTAGACCTTAGAGAACTCTAGGACATAAGGCTGCTATTTCCCTATCTTCCCCAGGCTCTATGAACAACTCCCTTCAGTGCACCATTTTGATCAATAAAGAACATTGCCCAGAAAGTCATTCAATCTCCCAAGGTGCCTAAGCCCATGGGAACCACCCACTCCCCTCCACATAGCAAATAAGTGTGCCAGATCCTTTCCCACTGAGTAGTCCTTAACACATCACTGGATGTACTCACACATCCTGAAATTATCTGATCTCTTTGGTTGCTCTTTCTATGTCAATCTATGGATGGTAAAATAAAGATTTAGTCTTGATGGCATAAAGAGAAATATTCTCAAGCATCCAGCCTGAGCCTCCTGTTGCAGCTTAGTTTAACAAAGAATCCTGCATTGGGAAATTGAGTATGAGGACTCAAGGGGGATTTGCCTTTGTCATTGTCTATTGTGCGTCTGTCTTCATCAGAGCCTCCTGAAGAAGAGTGGCTTTCCCTAGGCAGGATTCAGGCATTGCTGGATTCCCTGGGATAATATCAAGAAGTCTCAGTTTATCACGTGAAAAAAATTAGCATTTGCTAAGATTTTAAATTATAGTTTTAAATATTTTAATGATAAAAGGGAAGTGAAATATGCCCAAGCCCCAGAAATTGAGTGTCAGCATAATAAGGAAATGGGTCTAGAATTATTATCTCATTCAATAAATTAGTTCAAAGGAAAGAAGCTGTAAACTAAAAGTTCCTTGATCATGAAAAATGTAACTACTGTGTAATATACCCCAATACTTACTGCTCTATCTCCTGCCCTTTTAACTAATTGCAAGAAAATCAAGGGCAGGAGTTCTGAGGTTGATTCTGAAATCATTTTGTGGCAATTTAAAGTAATTGGGATTTTTCATGACAGTTGCTATAAAGAATATATAGCTTTGCTATTTCTTGTGACAGTTCTTTGAATTACACCTGCAGAAAAAGAAGTATGAGGCATTGCTGTTAATTTATAGCAATACACCCATTCCACCATCACGGGGTTAGCATTACAAATGAACAAAGGACAAAAACAGCCTCTGGGTAAAATGAGAACTGCCTGTGAGGGTTCTTACCCAGTCCAGTCTTGTTTCTACCCAAAGGCACATCCATACAGACTCTAATACAGCCCTCTGAAGCCAATCTGCATCTTGGAGCCAAATGCCAACTCATTTGGAATCCTAAGTGCTAAGTGAAATGTTTAAAACATGCAAGAATCTTAATTAGTAAAGGATCAGAGGAAAAAAATAAGTGTTCTATTAATAATTAGATAAACTTGAAGCATAATGACAAGTGCTCTGACGCCCTGTCTCTGCGATGCTTGCTGGGGGTAAAGCTTGTCAGTTGCTGCCTCCTTAGCACAAATTGCATTTGATCTCAGGAAGGGCTCTTAAGAGCAAAAGAGTATAAAGATGTTTTCAGTATCTCCTCTTCCTTTTAGTGTCCCTGCTGTGTGAACCCCACCATAATTAGAAGCTGGATTTTAGTGGGATGCATTGAGTGTTCAATTAGGTTTCTTTTCTTCCTAGCAGTCCTGTTTTAATATGAATGAACACAAAGTCAATTATCATTCAGAAGCATGCTTTGAGTTGCGCTGACATTCTTCCTACATGTTTGACAACTATCACCCCGAGACATTGTCCTTAATTCAGATGGGGGTGGGGAGGAAGAATGGCCTAAATTTCTGTTTGAATACAACTAAAAGTATGATGCCTTTTGCTCTCAAAATAGAATGATAGACCAAAGGCATGCTATTCAAAGTATGCTTCTCAGGCCTTTAAAAATGCACAATCTGGGGACTGAACTAGACTCTGCATTTTAACAAGGTCCTGGGTGATTTATATACACATTAAAGCTTGAACACCAATGACATGAAGTTATCAAAATATCTTTAGCAATATATAATATCTGGGAGGAAAACATTGTGTCTTTGATTTGTTTCTTCACCAAAACTTTATTCTAAACTGTAGATTTTCAGCAATACTCAAAGAAATAAATCAGAATAGAACTGTCATGATAGACATCAATAAGGCCCACTAAAACTTTCAAGTCTCTCATTTAAGGTGTGTGGAAAGATTGCATTTCCTTGCCTCCTTAGCTTGAGTATAGCTGGGTAGCTTGCTTTGGTCAGTGAAATGAGAATGAAAGGGACATGTGCCCCTTCCATGTGAAAGCATTTAGGAATTGGTACACCATTCCCCATGCTCTCACTTCTACTGCCAATGTGTTCATGGAAGTTTATGTTGATGTGGAAGTGCTGTAACATGGAAAAAAAAAAGAAAGAAAAAGTGGTGCCATTTTTTGGCTCCTTGACAAAAAAGCTAGTATAAAGTGTAGAATCTTAACAATGTTCAAAGAAAAAAATTAGAAAGTAATTCTGCCAACAAATGGAGGACAGCTGCCTCAAGAGTGATGTCTTGACTCTCAGGGTGTTTTAAGTGAATGAGACATAAGCCACTGAAATGTTGGAGTTTTGTTAGTGCAGCATAACCTCACCTCTCCTGACTGATACAATTGGCAATGTATAAATAAAATGAAGTAGAGAAAAGCAACCTTTACCCATTGAAAAATAGAGGGCTAAGGAGCTTTTTATAGGCATAGTCCAGCCTCTCCATAAAAGCATCCATGCGTCATAATATCTAGTATAACTTGAAAATTTCCCTCAAATCTGGGATGGCACAGCTCCATAATGCAATATAATATCTTGATTTAAAGCCTGTTAGAAATAGGACAATCATTCTTTCTTGGTTTAGGAAAGAATGAAGAGGCTGTAATATAATTCAGAACCTTCTCTTTTTCTTAAAAATACCCAAATATACTACTTTGTATTCATTGCAAGTTTACCCATCTGTTTCTGATGTGCTTAAAAGCTTCCAGAGGTTTTCTATAAAGCAAGGATGTCACTGGAGACTATGCTTTTCCTACAGAACATGAATATATATGTTTACTAAGAGTACAGTTATACATACTAGTTTTTATTGATTACTCATTAACCACCACTCATTGACTGTTACCAGAAGCTGAAGTGGACCTGAAGTTTACCCTCATTTTTCAAAGCACTAAATAGTACTGTACCACGGTTAATGATACCAACCATGCTTCTGATGGTGTCACTGAAATAGAGCTGGGTTCAAAAAATCCAATCTAGGATTTAAGACATTTCACACACAAGGACACTAGGTACCCTTGTCAGAGGTTTAACTGATATTATGGTGGGAATAATTCAAATGCTTAACAAAATGCTGTGTTTGTATTCTTTTCTAAATACTTGTAGCTAGAGGATGCCATACTCCAATTAAGACATGTATGTGGTAATAGAAAAGGATCCATTCAGGTATCTGTTCCATGAGGCAAAGACATTGGATGGAGAAATGTTGATATAAGTAAAAATACATATATACATATATATACACATATACTGACATAATAACATAAAGGAAGTAGTTATTGAACAAAAAATATGTCATGAGCTTAAACAGATTTGAACATGAAATAATTCATGCTCATCTTTGATGAAATAATAATGGTATCTTTAAGAAAAAGGGGCATAATTATTTGATTCAATTCTTGTGTTCAAATTTTCCCTGGCCAATACAACAGAAAAGTATTAAACACAAATCAAGAAAATTTATTTTAGATGGGATAATGGTATTATATTTTAAAAGAAAAGACTACTTTTTAACCATATCCTGAAACATTTTTAAATGAAATAATTATGGTGTCTGGGCTTTGCTTCACCATAATATGAGTAGAAGACAGACGAAGTAAGTGTCTATACAGATAAAATAAGATTTGTCAATGATGATAATTACTGAGACTGGGTGATGAGTACGTCAGATATGTTATACTATTATCTCTACTCCTATAAATGTTTACAAATTTCCATAATAAATATTTAAGAGATTTTTTTTTAAAAAAAAAGGTCTATAAATTAGTAGCTTGCCATGCCAAGCCCCATAACTTGCAGATCACAGCATGTCAGGGAAAAAAAGCTGTATTTGTAAAAGTGTAGAAAAAGGTAAAAGTGCACACAAGCAAACCCAGTCTCCTTATTACTTTTCCTGCCTACTCTGCACACGGGGTTGTTACTGATTAAGTCTAATCAAATGCACTAACTGACATTTGATAGCTAGACATTTCAAAGGAACATCCATTTACAGAGACAAAGGAATAGTTTTTCCATTGAGTATTTCAAGCTTGTCGCTTTGAGTTGCCTTACCCTGTGTGTCCTTCTGGTGTGCCCCAACAGCAAAACTGGCTCTCCAATTAAGCATGCCTTTTTTTTGTTCTTTTTTAATTCCAAACGAGTCATCATCTTCTTTAAATTTAATTGTCATGTATTACAAGTCTAATTTTCTAAACATTCTCATACTTATCTAAACTTCCTTGAGCTTCCAAAGTGAATTAGATATACTTCAAATTAGATATACTTCGAATTTTGTCTTAATCATGATTCTCTTTGAAAAATAAGATTCCATGGCTCTGTGGAAGTTTCTTTATTCTCTCATGGGAATTTACAGAAGAGCTAACGTAAGGCAGGGTAGAGGGGAAACGTTCTTTAAAACTTTGTAAATCTACAATAACCAGAAGATTCCAAAATAGTTTACAGACTAGGATTTTACCAATTTTGATCACAAAAATCTACAGCAATGTACAGTTGCAAGATTATATTGCACCTTCTTCTAGTAATTATGGTTTCTAAAATGAATAGAATGGTAAAAGAATTTGGACACAGAAATCATTAATAAGATTAAGTTAAGAAAAGTAAATGAGTCATAGAAATCACTTAAATAAGCTAGTGTCTTCCATCATGTAAAACCTATAGATAAGTACTAAAAATAATTAATTTAATAAATGTCTGCTAATGTCCTTTGTCTACTTTTTAATAAGATTATTTGCTTTTTAGTTTTTGAGTTGTTTGAGTTCCTTGTAGATTGCAGATATTAGCCCTTTGTTGGATATATTAGTTTGCAAATATCTTTTCTCATTCTGTAGGTTGTCTGTTTAAACTGTTATTTCTTTTGCTGTGGAGAAACTTTTCAGTTTCAGTAAGTATTATTTGTCTATTTTTGCTGTTGTGCATTTGCTTTTGGGTCTTAGTCAAAATTTGCCTCGGCCAATGTCCAGAAAAGCTTTACATAGGTTTTCTTCTAGGATGTTTATAGTTTTAGGTTTTACATTTAAGTCTTTAATCCATCTTAATTGCTCTATACAGTGAGAAAAAGGGGTTCAACTTCATTATTCTGTATATGGCTATCCATTTTTCCCAGCACCATTTATTGAATAGGGAGTCCTTTCCCCACTGTATATTTTTGTTGACTTTGTCGAAGATTCAGTTGGCTATAGGTATGTGGCTTTATTTGAATTATCTGCCCTGTTCCATGGATCTATGTGCCTATTTTTATACCAGTACCAAGCTACGTTGGTTACTACAGCTTTCTAGTATAAGTTGAAGTCAGGTAATATGATTCCTTCATCTTTGTTATTTCTGCTTAGGATTGCTTTGGCTATTTGGGCTCAAAAGACAACACACAAGCAGCCAACAAATACATGAAAAGGTGATGAACATCACTAATCAGAGAAATGCAAATTAAAACCAAAATGAGATACCATCTCATACCAATCAGAACAGCTATTACTGAGACATCAAAAAACCATAGATGTTGATGAGAATGCACAGAAAAGGGAACACGTATATACTGTTTTGGGGAATGTAAATTTATACAACTTCTATGGAAAACACTATGGAGATTTCTCAAAGAACTAAAAATGTAACTCTATTAGGCCCAGCAACCCCCTACTAGGTATCTACTCAAAGGAAAAGAAATCATCGTAACAAAAAGACATCCACACTCCTATGTTTGTTGAAGCACTATTCACAATAGCAAAACCATGGAATCAGCCTAAGAGTCCCTCAATGGATGACTAGATAAAGAATATGTGATATAGACACACCATAGAGTACAATGCAGCAACAAAAAGAATAAAATCATGTCCTTTGCAGAAACATGGATGAGGCTAGAGGCCATCATCCAAAGTGAAATAACTCAGAAACACAATATTAAATACTACATGTTCTCCCTTATAAGAGGGAGCTAAATAATGGTTACACATGGACATACAGAAGGAAATAACAGACAATGGGGACTTCACAAGGGAAGAGGTATGGTTGGGAGGGTGAGTGCTGAAACATTATCTATTGGGTATAATGTTCACTATTCAAGTGATAGGCACACTAGACCAAGGCTCACCATTATTCAACATATCTATGTAACAAATGTGCATGTGAACCTATAAAAATTAAATAAATAAAATATTTATTTGATTTATATATAGAAAGAGTCATCAAGAAACGAGTTTTCTCATTCGCCAAAGAAGTCTGCAATATTTTCTAACCATCTAAAGATCATCTGCATGGAAGTGTAAATTGGTACAACCACCTCAGAAAATTCTTTGGCAAAATCTACAAATGCTGAAAACATGCCTATCTTATTACCAAACACTTCTCCTTCTAAGTATATACCCAACAAAAATAAACACATTTATTCACCAAAATACATGTACTAGAATGTTCAGAGTAGTACTTTCATAATAGCTCCAAGCTGGAAACTCTCCAAACAGTTATAATCAGTATAACACATAAATTGTGGAATATGCAGTCTCAAGAACAGAATCCCCTGGGAAGAAACCATCAATCTCACTGTTATCAACAAAAAATGCTGATAAGCTGGTATAAACCTCTCTGAATACTGTCCCTTAATTACAAGGCAATACTCTGAGTCAATGTTTTATGACTTTACTAGGGGTCAGTGCTATTTAGGTACATATTTTAATCCATTAGGACAGAAGTCTAATTCTAGACCTGTTGGAATTAGTCCTCACGGCACAAGTTAGCCCATTTTAAGCCCCTCCCATATTGCCTCCTGACATGAATATTATTTCAGATTAATATTAAAGTGTCATTTCCAGGAAATCCCTGGAAATTTCCAAATCTGTAAACCACAAATAGTAATACATTAAATCACTGACCACCCTAGAGATCTTAGCAACATTGATTTCCAAATGGTCAGGCAGAAAAGATCTGAAGCAATGGGATATGGGATTATATGAGGAAGTAGAGTGTGTGCTGGAGAGAATAACCCTAATCCACAGCTAGAGAGCATGTACTTTGCAGGCCAGCAAGATGTAAGAGCTGCACATGGAGTCTCTAAGTCTCTACTCCTGGATTTGGTTTAGCTTCCTACAAGCTTATTCTACAAGTCCATTCTTTACTTTCATGATACTACCTGTTCTCAGAAATATATGTGTATCATACATCTACACATTTATGTAACTATTATAAGCACACGTGTCTTACGTCAGTTGGTACATTTACTGTCCAGGCTACTCACAACTAGACCAGTCTCTTGTCTTCTTTTTTGAGACAGTCTTGCTCTGTTGAGGCTGGAGTAGGGCAGTGGCGTGATCTCAGCTCACTGCAATCTCCAGCTCCCAGGTTCGTGTGATTCTTCTGCCTCCACCACCTGTAGACCTGTCAGATGGACAGATTTAACTAGTCCATCAGGAGTTGAGAAATTTCTACTTTTCTCAGGTTTTTTTTGTGTGTAGATATTAGAAGGACACAAAAATGTCTGGTTCCTTTTTTCTTATTACCGTAACATTTATTTTGACCTTTTTGTCAAAATAAACACGGCTTTAGTAGCATTAGATGTATTAATTGTTAAACATATACATAAGTACAGAAAACTTTTAAAAGTTATTCTGATTTATGAGGGCGAAAATCATCCATTGAAATTTGCTTTCTCCCCAAACTTCACTAAAACCAGAGTAAAAGCATTTTTTTTTAAGACTTAAACACTTAACGACAGAGTGAAGAGGACAGCAATGAAACAGTGGATGGTTCAAAGGAGATGAGTGTGTAGTAACTGACTTGGTGATAGAAGAAAGCTAAGTCCCAAGCCAACAGAGGAGAAAATTTTGAAACAGCCTTATTTAGACCATAGAAGTCCTGCAAGTTCAGGATCTTGTATCATTCAGTAGCTCTGGAACCAGAGAAGAATTAAGGAAATGGGACTATAACCAAAAGGACTATAGAAAAACTGTGAAGTAGTAGATTGGTAATTAGATCTTCAAATCCATGTTTCTGGGCAACTTCCCTCACCCCAGCTGAGCATAAATTTCTGGATATAATATCTGAGGCTCTCTGGCTGGAGGGATGCTATGCACAGTTGAAAATGTAAGTATCTACTTATAATTTCAAACTGTGTGTCTGTATTCATTCCCAATTGCAAAAGCAAAAATAACTTCACTTCCATAATCCCAACAACTGATGGAAGGCTTTTTTCTATATAATCTGACTATCACAAGAGGAAAAAACCAGAGATATTGTCATTAGAGATTGCCCCCACAAACAGCCCACTCAAGTCTCCCTACAATAAAGCATAATGTTAACAAGGCCTACACATGGTGTGAGAAAGGGGGGATGGTCATCTTAATCATTAGCAGATACTCAAGGATGATCAGGCATCTGAGGAAAAGCTCTAACCTGGAAGGTAGAAATTAAACAAACTTACATTTAAGAATGACTTTAAGAAAACAGGAGGAAACTTGACAGGAGAAGAAAACCTTAAATTGTTATTTTCATTAACATTCTCAAAGAAATGAAAGAAGATACTGCAGCACAAATTGGACACTACAAAAAGAAGATCCAAGTTTTCTCATTGTTCAATTCCCACCTATGAGTGAGAACATGCGGTGTTTGGTTTTCTGTCCTTGCGATAGTTTGCTCAGAAAGATAGTTTCCAGCTTCACCCATGTCCCTACAGAATGATGGTTTCCAGCTTCACCCATGTCCCTACAAAAGACATGAACTCATCCTTTTTTATGACTGCATAGTAACACTTGGACACAGGGTAGGGAATATCACACACCGGGACCTGTCATGGGGTCGGGGAAGCTGGGAGGGATAACATTAGGAGAAATACCTAACGTAAATGACGAGTTAATGGGTGCAGCACACCAACATGGCACATGTTGTTACATATGTAACAAACCTGTACATTGTGTACATGTACCTTAGAACTTAAAGTATAATTTAAATAAATAATAAATAAATAAAAAGAAGATCCAGTGGGAAAAAAAGTACTCATAAACATTTTAAAAAGCATGATGGCTGAAATGAAAACGCAATGTAAGTATTAGTAGGTCAAGAAGAGGAAACTTTTCTACAAAGTAGAAAAAAAGACCAATAAATGAAAAAATAGCTTCAAAAGGTAAGATAATTAGGAGGAACAGTTCCTGAGATACTGCATCCAAGTAAGTTTTCTAAACAGAGAGAACAAAGAAAGTGGAAGAAAGGAAATGACCAACAACATCATTCAACCTAAAAAGCCAGATTGAAATAGCGCACCGAGTGCCCAGCATGGCAGATCAAAAGATACTTACTCTAAAGCATAATTTGTTTTTTTCAGAAAAATGATGACAAAGAAAATTCTACTTGTTAGCAGAACCGTGAGAAGGAATGGGGAAGAATCCATTATATGGACAATATGAGGAATCAGAATGGCTTTGCACTTCTCAATAGCAACCCTGAAAGCAAGATGACTGAGGAAATACCTCAAAATTCAAAAGGATAATAATTTGTAAAATACTATACTGAACCAAATTATCTGTCAAGTAAAGACATTTCAGAAATACATTCTAAAAGTACATATTCCACCCACTCATTCACAAAAAGCTACTAAAGGGCATATACTACTAAAATAAGAAAGGGTAAGTAAGCAAACAAGAAGACTTGAGTATTAGAAGCCCAGGAAAGAGGCAAAAGGCCAGAAAAAATCCTCAAGATAGAGAAGAGAAAAATTCCAGGCTGTCAGTCATGCACAGACCTGTACGACAAGCAGCAGAGGCTGAAAAAGTATCACTCAAGAGACAGATGTCAAACAGTCCTAATTAAATAGTTCTATTTTCCCTAAGGACAGGTGCTAGGATCAGGCTAGCAGAGATTCTTACACGTTTGCCTTGTTAGCCTTGATTACATGCTGATGACTCTCCCACTCTCCTCTAAATGCCATGTTCTGAAGCAGCCGACTTCACTCATTTCACAAAACGTTTTGTCTTTGGATAAACTTGAGACCTGCAAAGCAAGCTGGCGACCTTAAAAGAAAACAGAACGTAGTCTTCTCTCTGACTACATTGCTATATGGTATTCAATATCAGTCCTGCTGGATACCCCATTTGCTGTGAGGGCCTCAGTCAGAACTTTGTAGGCTGACTTCTCCAAGAAGGTACTCTCGGAAACAGTAAGAGTGCCTGAAGCCAATGAATCAGAGACTGCTCACTTTATCTTCTCCTGGGAGTCTTCATCTAAAGGTAATGGATTTGTGCTCACTGCTCAGTTTTTCCACACCAAGCAATATATTGTTTAGAGAATACACATAGAAAGTAAATCATTTTTTAAAGCCAAGGAATGAGTCAGGCAAAAGACAGATAGTGGCTACCTGGAAAAGAGAGGACAGGATGAGAGCATCCTGAGAGATGCATTTGGAGAAGGACATGATGCTCAGTGGGCACACAAGCCTTTCAGTAATTTAAATATATATATGGTGTGTGCATATGTATGTTGACATGGTTTTGCTCTGTATCCCCACCCAAATCTCATGTCGAACTATAGTCCCCACGTGAAGGTGTGCCCTGGTGGGAGATGATTGGATGAAGAGGGTGGTTTCACCCTTACTGTTCTCATAATGAGTGAGTTCTCACTGAGATTTGATGGCTTAAAAGTATGTAGCTTTCTTCTTTCTCCCTCCTGCCACCACATGAATAAGGCTTACCTTTTGCCTTTCATCATGATTGCAAGTTTCCTGAGGCTTCTCAGTCATGCTTCCTGTTAAGCCTGTAGAACTGTGAGTCAATTAAAACTTTTCTTCTTAAATTACCCAGTCTCAGGTAGTTCTTTATAGCAGTGTGAGAATGGACTAATGTATGTGAGTGTATGTAGATATATATGTTTATTATACTTTTCTATGTGTTAAATTTTACAACATTAAAACAAGTGGAAATCATTTATAATCCAATCACACATATAATCCCTTTTATCATAATAGTGTTTCTATGTGTGTTTGTGAGTGTGACATTCTTAGTCCATTTTTTAAATTTCATAGCATATTGTGGACATTTTTGCAAAACATATCCATCTTTTTTAATGCATTATGTGAATGTTTCAAATCTTATTCAACTATTTTCAGTGGGCAACTTTCCATCTTGAAATTTCCCTTTCTAAAGTGGAAACAATGATATCTGTTCCTTTTCCCTGTGCTCAGGAATAAAGTAACAACCCAAAAGACAAGACTACAGAGCACTGAGAACTTACTGAAAGGCTAGCACTCCACAGACAGCTCTGTTACATTCATTGAGAAGATGACTTAGTTTCTTTTAAGTTGTTATTTTATATCTATACATTTCTGTATCCCACTGTTTTTTTGGTTGAAAGAGTCAAGGATGTATAATCCCAATAATAAACTTCAAAATAAATCTTCTTGGAAGAAAAAATCTGTTATTTTTGTTGTATTTTAATTTTTAATTAATGTTCTTGGTATTCAAATCAGAAATGTGTAAATTAATAAAGCTTAAGATCGTCTTGTTACTATCACCACCCCAACTCCTTTATATTCCCACTACTACCCCACTAGTGAGGTAATTAGTGATCAAAGTGTGATATATATTGTTTCATATATTTCTCTATAAAATCTTCTCTTTTAAAGAAAAGAAACTACTTGCAGTACAGATTATTCCACACAACCTCTCTGGAGGCTTCTTAGCATCAGAGATAATAAGAAACCTGATACCAGCTGACACTGCTGCAGAAACAAAGGGACTGTGTAATAATCTTGTTCTTAGAAGTGCCCATGATTCTTTTCACTTTCCTTTATATATCAATCTACCCAAATTACTATGCAACTGTGCAGTTTTCTGTTAACAGATCCACAGGGCCCAATTCCTTTGACAGAGACCATTCAAATTCGTTCAGGAAATCTTTTGCAAGCAACCCTCATGAACCAACTCGAATTTCAGAATCCTTGGAACTAAGTTTCTTCCAAGGCTATACAGAAGTGGCAACTACCATCCACTCCCATGACTCCGCTGGCTTCAAATCAAACAGTCTCTTTAGAAACCCAGATACCTTTAACCAACCATCGGGGCCTCTTACAAAGCACAGCATTCACAGGAAAACATCAATCTGCACTTTGTGTCAAAGAAGCACAATGTCCTTCTTGAGTGCTTGTTGAACAGCAACTGAGAAAACACTTAAAGCCCAGAATCTTGTCTATAACCTCAGTTCAAACCTCTTCCCACCCCGTGCCCCTTCTTGTTCCCAACACCCTCCTCCTGCCCCCATCCTTCCTGTAGCTTAATTGAAGAGGTTAACAGCTTACAAGAAGTAGAAAATCAAAAACAGACACAAAAATCTTTCCCAGTGACAAAAGAATTAAGATGGGTCTGAAATTTTCAAACATCAATCAGGATCACACATGCAGTGGTGAGAATGAATTCATACATGTTTCTTCCCTTTATACATCAAGTGGAAAGAAAATATCACAAACTGATGTAGGAAAGGGCCAGGATTTTAAAGTTACTTCTTGAATTCTACTTCATCCAATATTTGGAAACTTTGCATCGTGAGCAAAATGAGTCATAAAGCAAAGCATGCTTATACTCTAGAATTCGGTAAATGAAAACCTAAGATTTTAACCATAAAAATTTTTAAATATATTTCCTAGAACTAAATGCAACTATTTTAAAGAAATTCAAATGTTCAAAAATAAAAATTGGAAATACAAGGCACATGTCTTTCTTTATTCATTTGCCACTGTCTTTATACCATGCCTCCTAAGTACCTGGGACTATAGGCTCACACCACGACACCCAGCTCACACCATTTTATTTTCTATTACTATATAATCAGATTGTGTTTTATTGTTTTATTATTTTATGGTTTTGTTTTGTTTTGTTTTTTTGAGACCGAATCTCATTCTGTCACCTAGGCTGGAGTGCAGTGGAGTAATCTCAGCTCACTGCAACCTCTACCTCCCAGGTTCAAGCGACTCTCCTGCCTCAGCCTCCTGAGTAGCTGGGATTATAGGCACACACCATAATGCCTAGCTAATTTTTGTATTTTTAGTAGAGACGGGGTTTCACCATGTTGGTCAGGCTGGTCTCAAACTCCTGACCTCGTGATCTGCCCACCTCGGCCTCCCAAAGTATTTTATGATTTACATGGATTATTAATTATTTCTATTGCTGCCTCAGATTTATTGAATGTCACCACTGTAATAGCCTGTGGTACCACGTGAAATATGAAGCTATTAAAAATAAGCAAGCAAGAATGAAGTTTAATCTTTTTATCTGTAGAACTTCTTTTTCAGGGTATATTTTTATTTATCAATAGGAAAATAGGAATAGCTTTTGCCATTATACTATCAAAGTGAATATAGTATGTTATTGATAGTTAGTTATCCTTAATTTCATTTTCAAATTGAAAATTTTAAGTTCCTATCATTTTTATTCAACAAATATTTCCAAAATAGCTTTTCTTTGAAAATATAAAGCACTTCTCAGAACCATTATTATCAGATCATTTTAGTTACATTCCAGTCCTTTGAAGGGAGATGAAGCTTCTACCTCTACATGTACAAGCTCTCTGAGAGCAGAGATCATGTTTTAGTCACTGACAGTACCTAGCACAGTTCTTGGCACATAGTAAGCAATCAATAATTGTGTGATGAATCAATAAAATTCAATGAATGAATGGACATTAAAGATATCACAAGAATTAATGTAACTTTTATATATTCAAGACAGAACTAAATAGGTTTCTGATAGGATGTGGATATTCAAATCAATGTAACAATTCAGAGATTCTCTAAGGCATTTATTAATCCATGTATTCATTCATGCCTTTGTTATAAAGAGACTAATTGTTTTCTCCAACAAAACAGAGTATAGTTATCATTGCCCTCTATATAGTATAGAATAACTTATAGCCATAGGAAAATAATCTTTTTCCTTTTGCAGTGACTCAAAGAGTAAATGCAGAAATGATTGGTAACCCACCTCAATACCAAAGAAGAGTAGTAAGGTGAAAGATAGCCCCTATCCACTAGAATGTCTCTGAGACTAGGAGGAATAGAGCTCCAAATGTATCTTCTGAAAGAAGCCAATTTGTTGGAATCTCAATGCCATTTGGTTGATAACCATGACACACATTTAGTCAGCCTTAGTCATTCAGTCTAGTGGTGAGACAGACGAGTAAATGAGTGATGTGGTAGCATTATGCACAAAGTATTTGGAAGGGTATAGGGACTCCTAGCCCGGTATTTTGTAGGTTTAGAATTGGAGAAGTCTTCCCAGAAGTGTTAACACTTACAGCTTGGCCCAGAAGCATAAGGGCATGGCAAACATCAGTGACAGAGTCTGAGATGGAAGAAGAGACACATTAAAAGCTCAGAGGCAAAGGAAAGCCATGAGCATCCAGGCAAATTGAAGTATTCAGGAGACTGGACAGAGAGGGTGAGCCAGTCAGGGTAAAACTGACGATGCTATTAACCAGGACTAGACACAGGGGTCCTCAAACATCACACCAAGGAGCATAGACTATCTTACAGGTGAAAGTGAATAAATGAGAGATTCGAAATAAGGGTACCTTATAATTGGTTTGCATTCAAGGACAAAATTTATGTGAAGAACGTATTGGAGAGGGCCAGACTGTGGGCAGATAAACTAGCTTAGGTGGTTATTGTAGTTACATAAGCAATAAATTCTGAGGACCTTAACAAATGCCTACTACTACTAATGTATCATTAGTCCTAGAAAACTTACCTCATTTTATTTGGAGCATCTTCCTCAATTCCTTCTCTCCTTTGCTTAAGAGTTTACTCAGATATTTGACCAAGTTATTTACTGCCCCACAGAATTGGCACTTTCTGGGATGTCCATGTACCTAAAAATTACTAGCCAGCCAGTAACTGGGATAGATATATGTATATGTATGCATAGAATCAATTTAAGTCTAAATAAGTCTCACTTTTAAAAAACAGCATAATTACCACTCTCATGTTAATTTTTACAGTAGGCTTACTATCATCCATCCCAAACTTTATTTCATAGCATACACACTACATGATCAGGAAGCACTGCATACTATCTGATATGAAAATATAAAATGATAATTTCACCTAGCTCTTTCTACCATTAGTAGATGTTACTGATTTTGTAAATGTCCAAAATGATCATTTGAAATTAAATAATTTGTGGTCAGAAAAATAAGTAAAATAATGTGAAATACATAGTCAGAAAAATAAGAATGTATTCTTTTTAATAGCTATTAAATCATTTATTTGATTCATGAACAAATCCAGACACTAAATTATATCATATATAATAAAGTGACCTGCAAACCATTGCTAAAGATATCGCTTGCTAATACAGGGAGATGTTTTATGTGGCAAATAAAACAACTAATTAAAAACCAAATGGTGACCATTACAAGATACTTATTTCCTATATCAATTTCTCACTATATATAAAATTCTGTAATTATTTTAAACAATCTGTAAGAATTACAGCCACATAGACTCAACTATAACTAGTTCTTTGTAACCACAGTGATGATTACTATGCAATCCTGAGAAAACCTATGGCAAAAACTAAGATTGAAAACCAATTTCTGAAATGTTTGAGTTATGTCTTTTATTCAAGCAGTTACTTTTTTCCTTTTACTACTTTTTAAAAACACTTTTACTTTAAAAACCAAAAAGTATGCCTTTCTCATTCTGTCCAGAGAGAGAAAGGGGAACCAAATATTTTACCATTTGGTATAATCTCAATGAAAAATAGAGGTTTATTCTCAAATAGCATGTAGGTTAATTGTATTTTGAGTCAAGAAATAAAAAACATAACTTTTCAATAGAATTATTCAACAAGTTAATAGAGGTCAGACAGAACAATGGTCACCATTCCTGGAAGCAGAAATAATAACTGCTGTTATGAAATACAAGGCCCTGACTGTTGTTTTTCTTCTCTCAAGAAAATTTATGATGTTTGATATTAATCTGTTTATAAAATGTCTAATAGAGAGAAGAGAGTAATAGTGAATGAGAAGTCACCGACTTTCCAGTTATGCCACCCAGGTTAAAACTCATTAACATTTTGGATTTCCTAAGTATAGAATAGTAGTCAGGGAGGGAATCACTTCCCAGAATAATCAATGCTGGAAGAGAAAAATAAATTAGAACCTCCCTAAGTTCGGGGAGAAGGGGAGAGAGGGAGAGACACGGAGTGTGTGGGAGAGAGAGGCAGAGAGCGCGAGAGCGCAAGAGGGAGAGAGGAGTTAAAAAACACTAGACATCCTTTTTTTAAAAAAAGGGGAGAGAATGAAAGGGAGATATAGAAAGTTAGAAAGAACACAGTGTGAGATTTAAAAAGAAAGAAAAAAATGAAAGGCAGAAAGTCTACCTTCTTAAACTTTTAAGTTCAGGGATACGAGTTCAGGTTTTTTACGTAGGTAAACTTGTGTCATGAGGGTTTGTGGTACTGATTATTCTATCACCCACATATTAAGTCTAGTACCCATTAGTTATTTTCCTGATCCTCTCACCCTCCACCCTCCAAAAAGGTCCAGGTGTGTGTTGTTTCCTTCTATGTGTCCATGTGTTCTCATCATTTAGCTCCCACTTATAAATGAGAACATGCAGTATTTGGTTGTCTGTTCTTGTGTTAGTTTGGTAAGGATAATGGGCTCCAGCTCTATCCATGTCCCTGCAAAGGACATGATCTCGTTCTTTATGGCTGCATAGTATTCCATGTGTAAGTGTACCATATTTTCTTTATCAAGTCTAAAATTGATTGGCATTTAGGTTGATTCCATGATTTTGCTATGTGAAGTGCTGCAATGAACATGTACATGCATGTGTCTCTGTAATTAAAGGATTTATAGTCCTTTGGGAATATACCCAGTAATGGGATTGCTTGGTTGAATGGTATTTGTCTTCCACAATGGCTGAACTAATTTATACTGCCGCCAACAGTGTATAAGCGTTCCTTAGAAAGTCCACTTTTAAGTATATTTTCTTCCCTGCAACACTCAACATGTTCTAAGTAGAAATGTTTATAATTGTTTGCCTTTTCTTAGAAATAAGAGTGCTAAATAAGAGCTATTTTTTGCCATACCTACATTCCCGTATTTTTTTAAAATAGCAGCAAATGTAAAAAGTTTTGAAACAAATGATTAACTATTTTAAATTAGAAAATACAGTAAAAATATGCTTCTCCACAAAAATTACACACGGCACATGTGTTACATGACAAAAAATGTCATACTGAAGCATTATCACAATTCATCCTCCATATGTCCAGTATTTTGAAGAACATAATAAATATCTTATAAGCACAAATAAGGAAACATTGTTAATTATATCAAGCACTTTTTTGTTTTATGAATCAATTATTTGAGAAGCACTTTACCAATCAACATAAATAATAATTCAATAGTTACACTGAAGTGTTCTGAACTAGAATACATACATTCCAACAAGTTGGCAATAGACTGCTTCTGCAATCTGCTTTTCATCTCCCTAAAAAATAAATTGCTCCTGCATAAACAATATTTCAGAAACTGACAGAGTTGGCAGCTCTGCTGAAGACAGCAGGGATATTAGCAACCATGACTGATAGCAAAATTGGGGGTTGCAGAAAGAGGAAAGTATACATTCAAATTTAAGGAATAGCTCTTGTATTTCAGATTCTTTTCAAAAAATGTGGGATGACATATTAAGGTCACCATTGATTAAAGAGATAGATCTGTAACGGAGCTTTTCGCCTCCTGTGAAATCTTCAGAGAAATCACTTGGAGACACACTGGCCTACACCTTCCTGCTGTGGACACACCAAGGGTGCCTACGGCTAAATTTCTCTAAGCTGGGTTTGCCCACTGGATGGCATGGCTAATTAATGAAGGAGGCTGAAGACTTAGTCCTCCTTGATGTAATGCCAATATGAAAAGCAGGGAAGCTCGCTCTCTCATATCAAATCTACCAGAGCAGAACTAGAAGAGCAAGTTGGTAATTCTTTGATGTAGAAACCTCAGTTTAACAGTCAGTTTTCCTCACCAATTTCCTCTAAACTGTATTTACTGAGACCATCTATTGAATATCATCTTTGAATTAACTGCATAACAAAGCTATACTCAAAAGACAAATATATTACATTCTCTGAACTGCTGTCTAAAAACATTTTCCTCTAAAATTTGTATTATATACCTTGTCTTGAAAGGGAGATGATCTACTTGTTATTAAATAGTGTGAAAAAATACATTTCCCTGGTATCCCAAAATGAAGCATTCCATTCTATGAGTTTGTGAAATTTTAGTTATATACTATCTCAGGAATAAAGGAAATGCTCAAATTCATTCTGTCTAGCAGAGACTACTGGCTGCCCACCATACCTAGTCTCCCTACCTTGTTACTAGTAAACTCTGAGTTTAACTAGAAACATGGCACCTAGCCGTATGTTTCCAGCTTCCTTTGCAGTTAAATATGGCCATGTGACTACACTCTGTCTTTTAGGATGTAAAGAAAATTATAAGGACAACTTGCAGGCGTTGCCTTTGTAAGAAAGGAATATGTCTTCCTCTTCCCTTCCCCCCATCCTACTTTTCACCCCTTTAAAAAGAGCAACCAATTCACATAGAGTGACCATATGGCCTGGTTTATCTAGGACACTCACATTTGCTCCTGTTGTTCCAGGGACTGGTGGTCCCCTATCTTAGACCATTAGATGGAAACTGTGTTAAGAATCACCAAGTTACAAAATAGGAGTCACTGCTATTTTGGCCATTTTAGAACATCTGAAATGGCAAGGTACAATTAACAGAAAAATATTAAAAATCTTGTTAAATGTTAGAACGATACATGATTATTCCTTTCAAGGTGTTCAAATCTAGTGAGATATTGAACATTCACACAAATAATTTTAATCAAGGAAGAATCCACCCTTACCACCCACAAAAAAGCTAGGAAACTTCAAGGGAAAAAAAGAAAAAAAAAAAGCAGTTTTTTCCTCAAGAAACTTAGGGAGGCTTCTTGGATGAGGAAGCATTTGGCCTGGGCCTTGCATGGTAGATATTAAGTAGTTTTGAAAAGGCAACAAAGAGTTCTAGGTAAGGAGATTAGCATGAGCAAAGATACAAATATATGAATGATGTTTTCCAAAAATGGGAGAGTATAAAGTGTTAGGTGGGGAAAAGCTGAAACAAATGAACTAGTTTAGTATCTAATTTTGGAGAAATTTCAGTGCTGCTCTGAGTAGTTTAGTTTATTCTGCAGAAAATGTGAAGCCACTGAAGTTTCCCTAAATCTGCCTTGCAATGGACAGAATGAATCCAAAAGAGGTAATAGCGTTCCTATCCATAGGAATATGACTGACTAGATACGGTTGGCGAGGGAATGAATTAATGATAAATGGTGGGATATTTTTTGAAATAACATTGATCTCCACTCACATTTTCTGTCATCTTTTGGCCCTTTCTTGTTCCCGCTCCTGTCATTCAGCCAGTTAGAAGGTCCTTTGCTGGAGTTTGAAAACACTGAGGCATGAGAAATTCAAAACTTGGGGAAGAAAAATAGATTTGGAAGAAATCAGGAAGAGAAAAAGTCAGTCTATATCCCTCCCATTCTCCATCATGCAAACACATCCAAGATTCCCCTGGACTGGGAGAAGAGAAAGTTAGAGTATTATTCATTGGAACCTAGACCCTGGTCCCTGATAAATGGACCCTGCACTGTGACTGTCCCAAGAACTTCCAAGAACATGTGGGCCTTTTCCTAGGTTGAAGAATGTAGAGAATCTGCATATCAGAAATAGAAGCATGGCCTTGCAGGACCAACAAGCTCTTAATCAACTGTAAGGGTTCATCATGACTCAGCCCCAGCAAAAGCAGCTGAATGATTCCCATGTGTCCAAGAGTATAGAGAAGTAGGAGAGAGAAGTGATGGGCTGGCAAGGGACTTCCAAACAAGAGCTTGGGACTTTGTCAGGTAACTTGCTTGTGCCAGTGACCAATTACCCAACAGGATGGGTATGACCGCAGATGTATGATCTCTGCCAGATTGGACATAAGTCAAACAAATACACCTCACCACTCGCACTGGCACTTGTAGAAACCTTTAAGAACTTAGATTCAGCAGAAAAAAAGACACCCTAGTCAGAGAATAGTTTTCTGCCACTCTAGGGAAATAACTGCTCACAATAAAAATGAAGTTCAGTTGTAGAAAAAGTTAAAAATTTTTAGTTTTATATGATAAAATTTTAACATTATGTGGTGACCAGATCACCACATAGTATCTCTGAATCTCTAGCCAGGAGACATGAAAAGATGCTAGTAATATGATAGGTAACACAAATGGAGAAGGAAAAAATTACTAGCCTAGCAGAATTTTTAAAAATTGTCTCTCATTTAATTAACGATGGAAATAATTTACTTAAGAAACTACTCTTCTTAATTTCTCTATTTCTTCAATGAAAGACTTATTGGTAAAATTTCCCTCATGGACTTTTATTTGTAAATCAAGTTAAGTGGGGAAAAGGTATAACAAATTAAAACCTCAGAATTAAATTAGAAGTTGTAGTGAACCCTAAAACTAAGTTAAAATGAGAGTTAATGAAATATAAAATATGATAAAAATTAAAATTCTTTGAAAAATTTTTAAATGTTTTCTGTTTAGTTGAGTTACTAGTATTATACTATTTTGTAATATAATATTTCAACAGTACTACTAAGGAGGTTATTATAGTTACATAGGCAATAAATTCTGAAGACCTTAAACACCTTCTACTAGCGTATCATTCATCCTAAAAATCTTACCTCCTTTTATTTGCAGCATTTTCCTCAATTCCTTCTCTCCTTTGCTTAAGACAGTTTACTCATATTTGACAAAGATATTTACTGCCCCATGGAACTAGCACTTTCTGGGATGTCCGTATACCTAAAATTACTACTCAGCCAGTAACTAGGATATATATATTTGCATAGAATTAATTTTCTAGTATAACTAAATAAGGCTCACTTTCAAAAAACATTGAAAAAAATCCATGCTTATGAACTAGTATGGAATTTAACCACCATTTGTAATTTTATTGTAAAATATATATTCCATGTACCAACTGCCATATTCCTTTCCCCGAAGTAATTTCGAGGAAATTAAAGAAAGGTAGAATGAGGTGGAGAAGAATATAAGAGAAGATAATAAAAAGAATAAGGGAGAAAAAAAAGGAAGAAGATCTAAATGTGACTTTAGCAATAGGAAAAATGAATCTTAAAATTTTGTTCAAATCTCTATTCTCCTGGAAACTTACGCTGTACCAACCAGTGAGCATGCTCACTTCAGCAGTGTCCTACACCTCCATCTGAAGTGGCCAAGGGAAGGGGAGGAGCCATCAGAAAGGAAGATGGAATACAATTCCCACACAGAAACATCACAATTGTTGGGCCCCTTAGGGAGGTCAGGGTAGAAGCAGACTTTTAAGAGATGGATATGTTGAGTGCACCCCTGGGAGGATTTCCAACCGTCTGTATCCTTTGAGGGCAGGTGTTTCTTGCTATTACCTCACTTTCAGTAACCTATAAGACACTACCCACTTCCACTAAACGATCAATATCAAGATGGCAAGGCCTGTTTTTATCATCACAGATAGTAATGTTTTAAACCCTGAGCACTTAAAAAGAACCAATTTGAAAAGGAAAAATCAATTGATCAAGTATTTTACATTTTCTAAACCTCAATAAAAACTAGCATCTGATTAAATGAATTACTATATTTTACTACAGAGGGCCAAAAATTGCTGAGTACCTACTCCCAGTATATTTAAAAAGCACATTTAATCAGAATTAAAATCTGTTTTGTAGTTGTTTTATGTTATTTTTATTTTGACATCATACTACTTTATCTAATAAACCATGATTTACTTGTAGTAAGTTTTTAACATAATTCAAAAAAAGAGGTTATTTATATACAATCAGGCAATATTTAATCCAAATTAATTAGGACAACTTTTCAGTGCATTCAAAATTGAATTCAGCTAATGCTCCTTATAAAAAAACATCAAGAAGGCTGGGCACAGTGACTCACACCTATAATCCCAACACTTTGGGAGGTCAAAGCTGGAGGACTGCTTGAGGCCAGGAGTTCAAGACCAGCCTAGGCAACAGAGTGAGACCCCACCTCAACAACAACAACATGTGTATATATATCAGGGAGAAACATTTTATTGTTAATTCATCATGCAATTGCACCATGACGTTTTTGAAAGAAAATAACATATTAAGAAGATGTGCTTAAAAATAGGACACCAGAATGGAAACACATCAGGTAATCCATTTGCAAAGAAATATTCAATGTTGTTGGGACTCAGAAAACAATACCCCCAAGTATAGGGTTTGACATACTGAGTGCTTGGAACTGAAAGAGAACCAAAGCCTCTTACCTCCTTTTTCTACTCCAAAGTACAGCAAAGGGCTTTCTCTGAACTTCCTTTAGCTGCCTAAAGATAGATCCTCCAAAAACCTCAATTGTCATGAGTGTCCTCCCCAGGAATCTCAACCAGAGAAGGTTAATTGTATCACAAGAGAAGAGTTTGGAAGTCAGCGTCACAAACCAATCTTTCTCACAAACTATTACCTATTTATCTTCCCCCAAAATCGTTAACTTTCTCTATGCTGCTTACATGCCCCCTTCCCTCTTCCCTATGAGGAGGGCATACAAGATTTTAAATTTTATTAGGTTATGGGGTACTCACTTTTCTTTCCTTTGATGCCCTCAGGCATATAATACATTTGTATGCCTTTTCTTCTGTTTGTCTACTGTCAGTTTATTTCATAAACTTAATCAAACCTTTGGAGGGAAAGTTTTATCTCCCTACAATGTCAATGATTAAGTACCCAAAAACTTGAAAGTAAATATTTTTTGATTTTTCTTTTTGTCAGACATTTCATGGAAGAAGAAAGTACAATAAACCCCTTAAATAACTTGGGGGTTGAGGGCACTATCCGCCTGCACAGTTGAAAACCTCTGTACAATTTCTGACTCCCCAAAAGCTTAACTACTAACAGTCTACTGTTAACTGGAAGCCTTACCAATAACAGAAACAGTCAATTAACACATCTTTTGTATGTTATATGTATTATACACTGTGGTCACACAATAAAGGAAAATAGAGAAAGTGTTATTTTAAAAATCATAAGGAAGATAAAATATGTTTACTATTTATTAAATGGAAATGGATCATCAGAAAGGTGTTTATCCTCATCTTTCCACTGAGTAGGCTGAGAAGGATGAGGAAGAGGAAACATTTGTCTTACTGCCTCAGGTTGCAAAGGCAGAAGATATAGAGGTGGTAGAAAGGAAGGCAGGAGAGGTAGGCACACGGGCTGTAACTTTGATTTAAAGAAAAATCTGCATAGAAGTGGGCTCACACAGTTTAAATCTGTGTTCTAGAATCACACTCCCAGCTTCCTAGAAGAAAATGATTCTGAGGGGGAAAAAGGTGACACAAAATGCAAACCATACCATCTTGACCCTCCTTCCCCGGAACCTTATATAATCAATTTTTATTCACTCATTTTTAAAAATCTTTGCTTTGAAGAAGAGGATATTGGCAAAGGGCAGAAATTATAATGTTATGTAAATAATAATCTCTAAATTCTCCCACTTCATCTTTTCAATTATTTCAGCAAAACTTAGAGAAACATGTCAAGCACCAGAGCCCTCTGGGATCTTTTCCACCTGGCTTTGTGGTGTTGGTCACGTAAGAAGACTTCCCTGAGTTACCAAGCATTAGCATATACAGGTCTTTGTGATGAGACCTTTCAGATAACTGAGTTGTTCCTCAGTCTTGAGATAAGTATTTAAAATCTCTGCTGTGAGTACGTTGAAACAATTAGCACAAATACCCTGAAACCTTCAGAAATGATTTATTCTGAATCTATTCTGAATTAGCAAATGTTCCTTAGAGTTGGGAGATAACAATACATCTTCATGTTAGCACCTTTGATGGACCCCTTTTAAACATATATTCTGTACTTTTTTGACTTCCTAGGTTATTAAACTATGCTATAGATGGTGAGGAACTTAGAGGCACTGTGGATGGCAGAGGAGTTTTATACTAGCTGAGTAATTGTGGGAATATTACTTAATATCTCAGAGTCTCAGGTTTCTGTCTCTTTAAATATCTACTTCTTAGTGCTGTTGAGAGGCAAAAATGTAGTAACATATCTGAAATGGAAACAGTGCCAAGAACCTAAATTCTCAATGAATGTTAGTTACTTGCATTTCTTCTCTACCCTCTAACCCAAACACTATGTATGTTTACCATTTCCCGACCTACTGCAACCGTGAAACTGTACTGGCTAACTGTTGCTAGGGTTCTTGAGACACAAGGCGCCTTTTGCACCAACCTCCACGTTTCTCCCTTCTCCAGACAATCTTCTCATACCCCTGGCTTTCTAATTCACTGTTTCGGCATACGATACAAATGTCAATTGCAGTTACTAATCTCTCCAACCCATTTGCACCATATAAAGGACTTGAGCCGGAAAAAGCCAAACAAACAAACGAACGTACAGAAATCCTGTCTCAAATTGGCTCAAGCAATTGGGAAATGTATGTTCTCGCATTTTCATAAGTGCAGATGTAAAGGAGACTTCAGAAGTATTTGATATGCCCAGGGTCTTTCTCTTTCCCTTTTATGCCACATACAGAACTTGCTTTATCCCAAGGCTGTCTTACCTTAGTCATAGGAAGGTTATCAGAAGCAAATGGGGTTGCAGTCTTCCTTGTCACATCTGAAAAGAGACAGGAAATTTTCCCAATTGTATTAGTCTGTTCTCACGGTGCTATAAAGAACTACCAGAGACTGGGAAATTTATAAAGGAAAAAGGTTTAATTGACTCACAGTTCTGCTTGACTGGGGAAGCCTCAGGAGGCTTACAAGCACCGCAAGTGGTAAATGGGAAGCAAACGACCCTCTTCACAAGGTGGCAGGAGGGCGAATGAATGCAGGAGGAACTACCAAACATTTATAAAACCATCAGATCTCGTGAGAACTCACTTGCTATCATGAGACCAGCATGGGGGAATCGTCCCCCATGATTCAATTACGTCCATCTGGTCTCTCCCTTGACACGTGGGAATGATGGAGATTAGCATTCAAGAGGAGAGTCTGGATAGGAGCACAGCCAAACCTTATTACCCATCATGAACTAAAAGTACCTCAGTTAACTATGATTGGGCTGATAGGCCATGTGGACACCCTTTACTAATGAAGGTCACCTAGGGAAATGCACTTGTTGGCGTAAGTTTAAATTATTGAAAACATACAGCAACTGGAATTACAATGATTTGATTAAACTAATTAATATCTATTCCTTGAACGATGAGATCTCAGTTTCCTCCCTTCTAAACTGTACCAAAATTATAGCAAGGGGAATTTTTTTAAGGTTTAAACTCACAAGGGTAGGAAACAATGAAGGAGAAAGCGCCAGTGTAAGTGTAAAATCTAATACAGATGAACGAGTGATAATCCACCCAAGAGAGCCAAATCTCAGATCAAAACTGAGAATTTACCCAATTTATATAACAGAATTTTCAATAGGCACAAAAGCAGAAAATACAAAGCGGTCTACTTCTGGTCATAACTCTGCTGGATATCAGCACCTGGTTATAATTTTTTTTTTGACAGCTTTATTGATATGTAATTCATATATCACAACATTCACCTGATTAAAGTGAGCAATTCAATGATACCTTTAGCATATTCAGAGTTGTGCACCATAATCATAATCTAATTTTAAGACATTTTTATAATTGCAGGTCTTAAATGGCACCTCCTTACAGATGCTCTGCCTGCCTATCCTTAATAGAACTACACTCTTTATTTCCTGCTTCTTTCCTTTGGACACTCATAACAGTCTGTAGTTATTTTCCTTCGTTATTGGCCTCCTTGTTTGTTGTTTGCCTCTCCCACCAGAATGCAAGCTCCTTAAAGAGGGGCTCTTCATGTGTCTCTTGATCTTTTTTGTAGTCCAGCTAGTAATGAAACACAGGGCCTGCCTATATTATGTGGTCACTAAAAACATTTGCTGAATGAATGAACTAGCAAGACATAATTACCACAGTAGACGGGCACTGTGGAGCAATGGGGAATCGGTCATCATAGTGAAACTGTGACAGCAGGAGGCCTCTGAGCAAATAAATTAGCTGTCCATCTGGTGTTTGGAAGATGAACCAACCCTATGAGACTGAGAAGACCCCTTAGGTTCCTTAACAATTAAGGAGAGTTGGGAGTGAAGACCTCAAGAAGAAGATAGCACTGCTAATAAAATAGGTGGGTCTCTTGCAATGAATTAAAAAAATAAAAAGATACGCTTATATTTGCAGCTATACTGGCAAAGAAATTCATCTTTCTCACATTAGCACATTAAAACACACAAAGTAAATGTTCCTTTATGCATCAATCCCATAGCTTGTGTTGTTAATTAAGTTAATGGTGGTTATACAGGGCGCTGCACAGTTCTGGAGCTAGAAAGCCAGAACTGGTATCCTCATTCTGCCACTTATTAGCTATGCGACTTTGGGCAAGTTACTTAGCTACTTTGTGCTTTCATTTGTACATTTATAAAACAGACATATTAATAACTCCTATATCATAAGAGCTGTTTTGAGTATTAAATGAAAATAATCAGAAAACTGTCTGTTCCATACCAAGTGCCTTATATTACCTAATGTTGCAGAAGTAGCAGTAGTCCTTACAGTGGTGGCAGTGGTGGAGGTGGTAGAAATAGTAGTAGGTAGAAGTAAAATGATAGAGGTGCAGCCCATTATGACTGTTTTATGGGGCAAGAAACTCAGATTTAGCGCAGTGCCAAGCAGTGTCAAATACAAGGTACTAAATTAATATCGAATTGACTTGCACTCACGATGTTTCCTATCATACCACAAGATGATTTGACACAATTGATTTTTCTTCAAGAAGTAAGTGAATCAGCAGATATGTAGTCGCTGCTGCTGGCACTGATATCAGGTAATTCATGCTCAACCTTGGCCCACAGAAAGTGTCAGAAGGACAGCCATATTCTTGGGGGGGTGTGTGTAAAATGATGTGCATTTGACTGTGGCTCTGCTGCAAGGAGGACATAAGAATTTCATTCTTTTAGGAGATGAAGTGGGAAAATAATGGACAGTCCTGAAAAATAAGCCATGGTATTCATAAATCAAGGGAATCATTTTTAGAGGGGAAAGTGACGACTGGTTTGCACTTATTAACCATATTTGCAATGTGTCCTCTTTGTGGATGAATAACACAGAAGACCCTATTTAGCGTAATTGTTCTCACTCCCTGCTTTTGGACTAAGGGGCAAGCCCTGTTTCTAGAGCAGCTTTTGTTGCAGATCATGAGATAAAACCACTCTTCCATTCCTCTTTCCAGTTTCCCTAGATAACAAATGTGAAGAACCAGTGGATCCCACTGAATGAATCAATTGTGAAGTCAAATAATTATTTAGCATTAACAATGCATAACTATTTTTCAATTGCCTCTACAGCATGCATTCCCTCCTTCTGATAACCACAAAAAATATTAATAAGGATATTCACCCTATTATGGGTTGAATTGTGTCCACAAAAAGATATGCTGAAGTCCTAACCCCCAATACCTGCAAATATTACTTTATTTGGAAATAGGGTCTTTGTAGATACAATTAAATAAGGTATCATCAAGTAATTAGGTAGGCCCTCATCCACATGACTAGTGTCATTATAAGAAGAGGGAAATTTGGGCTGGATGGGGTGGCTCACCCCTGTAATCCCAGCACTTTGCAAGGCCAAGGCAAGCGGATCACGAGGTCAGGAGATCGAGACCATCCTGGCCAACATGATGAAACCCCATCTCTACTAAAAATACAAAAATCAGCCGGGCATGATGGCGGGTGCCTGTAATCCCAGCTACTCTAGAGGCTGGGGCAGGGGAATCGCTTGAACCCAGGAAGTCGGAGGTTGCAGTGAGCCAAGATGGTGCCACTACACTCCAGCCTGGTGACAGAGTGAGACTCCATCTCGCAAAAAAAAAGAAGATGGAAATTTGAACACAGACACATAAAGAAGAATGTCATATGATGAGACAGGCAGAGATTTGAGTTAGGCAGCTACGAGCCAAAACATGCCAAGGATTACCGGCGGCACCTGAATTTAAGAGAAAGGCATGCATTCTTTTTTTTTTTTTTTTTTTTTGAGACGGAGTCTTGCTCTGTTGCCCAGGCTGGAGTGCAGTGGCCTGATCTCTGGCTCACTGCAAGCTCCGCCTCCCGGGTTTACGCCATTCTCCTGCCTCAGCCTCCTGAGTAGCTGGGACTACAGGCACCCGCCACCACGCCTGGCTAATTTTTTATATTTTTGGTAGAGACAGAGTTTCACTGTGTTAGCCAGAATGGTCTCGATCTCCTGACCTCGTGATCCGCCCCAGCTAGGCCTCCCACAGTGCTGGGATTACAGGCGTGAGCCACCATGCCCGCTCCCCTAGAGGTTTTAACAGAGTCGGCTGACACCTCAGTTTTCTACTTCTAGCGTCCAGAACTGTGAGACAATAAATTTCTGTTTTAAGCCACAGTTTGCGGTACTTTGTTATAACATCCCCAGCACACTTCTACACACACCTCGTTGATTATCAGACAAATCCTTTGGGTAGAATAAAACTCATCAGTAGCTCAAGACGCAGTCTTTGATCAGCACAGTCTATATCCCTGGTCCTGTGATCACTTTAGGGATAAACATATGACTCAATAAGAACCAACAGGACTTCAGGATATATCTGGGCTTCTAGGAAAGAAAAAAACCCTTTCTTCCTTTTCCTGAGTTGCTTTCAAAACTGTCTTTTCTTATTGGTTGTGAAAAAGAATATTTTAGCACTGGAAACTGCTGGCACCGTCCTGCAACTGGAGAACCTCCCATACACTTGTGTCCAAGGAAACAAAGTGGAAATATTTAGAAAAAGGAACTTCTGAATCCCGAGGGGACTCACAGACCCTCTGAAGGAAGTGGACTGCTCCAGTAGGACCTGAGAGAAACTCCAGCTACTGTGAGTGCCCCAAATGGGGAAGTGGGAAAGGGAAAGCCTCCTGTCCCGAACACACACCCCCACTGGAGAAAATAAAGGTCTGTTTGCAGGAGAAGTTTCCAACTTTACCTGGAACAGAGTCAATTTAGAGAGCTGAGGGAAATACAGGGGTAGAGGAAGCAGTAGAAAGTCCCTGGAAGCCTGCTGGGTCCCCCGGCAGGCCATTCCTGCCTGGCACCACAGGTATCCATTGGGAGGGCAGCCAGAGGAGTGCAGGGGAGACACCATAGGGAGAAGAAAATCTCTAGCCTTTGTAACACTTTGTAACAATTTGAACAGAGCGAGAAGCCTCTTGGCCAGAACTCGGGGGAGGGTACAAATCCGGTGTGCAGACTCCACAGGCAGGGGAAGAGCCAACCCCTTTTCTTTCAGAACTGGGAGGCAGGTAGCCTGGGGCAAGTTGTCAAGCCCTGCTTGCCTACTGCCTGGAAACAGACTCAGGACTGTTGAGGGGGCACCGTGGGAGTGAGACTGGCCCTTCGGTTTGTGTGGGAGCTGAGTGAGGCCTGTGACTGCTGACTTTCCCCACTTCTCTGAAAATCTGCATGACTCAGCAGAGGCAGCCGTAATCCTCCTAGGTACACAACTCCATTGACCTGGGAACCTCACCCCCAGCCCCCACAGCAGCCACAACAAGACCCACTCAAGGAGAGTCTAAGCTCAGACAAGCCTAGCCTTGTCCCCGACCTGATGGTCCTTCTCTACCCACCCTGGTAGCTGAAGACAAAGGGCACATAATCTTGGGAGTTCTAGGGCCCCACCCACCACTGGTTCCTCTCCATACTACCACAGCTGATGCTCTCTGGAAAGCGTGACCTCCTGGCAGGAGGCCAACCAGCACAAACATAGAGCATTAAATCACCAAAGCTAAGAACCTTCATTGAGTCCATTGTACCCGCCTGCTATCTCCACTGGAACAGATGCTGATAACTGAAAGGGTGGCCTGCCCCTCCACACCTGTGGGTGTTTCTTGTTAGGTGGAATGAGAGACTTGAGAAAAGAAATGAGACACAGAGAAAAAGTGGGCCCAGGGGACCTGCGCTCAGCATACAGAGGACCCCGGCCTCACCGGTCTCTGAGGTCCCTTGGTATTTATTGATCATTATCTTTACTATCTTAGAAAAAGGGAAGTGTCAGGATAATAGGATCATGGTAGGGAGAAGGTCAGCAGTAAGACATACGAATAAAGATCTCTGTGACATGAATAAGTTTAAGGAAAAGTGCTGTGCCTTGATATGCATATGCAAACATCTCCATAAACCTTTTTAGTGCATAAAGAGCAGCACTGTGTTAGCAATTCCCACCTTTCACCCTAAGGCGGTTTTCTCCTTTCTCAGTAAACAACATACAATCGGGTTTTACACCAAGATGTTCCATTGCCCAGGGATGGGCAGGAGACAGATGCTTTTCTCTATCTCAACTGCCAAGAGGCCTTCTTTCCTCTTATACTAGTCCTCCTCAGCACAGATGCTTCACAGGTGTCAGGCTGGGGGATGATCAGGTCTTTCCCTTCCCATGAGGCCATATTTCAGACTATCACATGGGGAGAAACCTTGGACAATACCTAGCTTTCCTAGGCAGATGTCCCTGCGACCTTCGGCAGTGTATGTGTCCCTGGGTACTTGAGATTAAGAGAATGGTGATGACTTTTCACAAGCATACTGCCTTCAGGCACTTGTTTAACAAAGCACACCCTGCACAGCCCAAAATCCATTAAATCTTGAGTCACCACAGCACATGTCTCTTGCCAGGACAAGGTTGGGGGTAGGATCACAGATTAACAGCTTCTCAAATATAGAACAAAATGGAGTCTCTTATGTCTTCTTCTTTCTATATGGACATGGTAACAGATCTTTGGTAACTGATCTGTCTTTTCCCCACAGTATCTATGACTGAGAGACCCAAAGAGGGTTCACATCACAGGGCTCTGTGCAGTCAACCCCCTGTACTAGCCTAGAGCTGGGTACATTTGCTGGGAGGCTAGACCCAGAAAAGAGACAACAATCACTGCAGTTCAACTCACTGGAAGCCACATCCATTAAAAAAAAAAAAAATAGTGGGGAGAGTACTACATCAAGGGAACACCCCATGGACAAAATAATCTGAACAACAGCCTTCAGCTGTAGACCTTCCCTCTGACACAGCCTACCCAAATGAGAAGGAACCAGAAAACCAACTCTGGTAATATGAGAAAACAAGGCTGTTTAAAACCCCAAAAAATCATACCATTTCACCAGCAATGGATCCAAACCAAGAATAAATCCCTGATTTACCTGAAAAAGAATTCAGGAGGTTAGTTTCTAAGCTAATCAGGGAGGCACCAGAGGAAGGTGAGGCCCAATGCAAGGAAATCCATAAAATGATACAAGAAATGAAAGGAGAAATATTGAAGAAAACAGATATCTTCAAGAAAACACAATTAAACATTTAGGAAACATTGGACACAGTTATAGCAATGCAAAATGCTCTAGAAAGTCTCAGCAATAAAATTAAACTAGTAGAAGAAAGAAATTCAGAGCTTGAAGGCAAGGTCTTCAAATTAACCCAATCCAACAAAGATAAAGAATAAGAAAATATGATCAAAGCCTCCAAAAAGTCTGGGATTGTGTTAAATGACCAAACCTAAGAATAATTGGTATTTCTGAGGAAGCAGAGAATTCTAAAAGCTTGGAAAACATATTTGGGGGAATAATTGATTTGCATAAGAATTATACAGTGGACTGTTGGGAGCCTCAGGCATGGCAGGCTGCAGGTCCTGAGCCCTGCCCCGTGGGGAGGCAGCTGAGGCCTGGTGAGAATTCGAGCATGGCGCAGGCTGGCCGGCACTGCTGGGGGACTCAGCCTCTGCAGCTGCTGGCCCAGGTGCTAAGCCCCTCACTGCCGGGGCCAGTGGCACTGGCTGGCCACTCCAAGTGCAGGGATGGCTAAACCTGCACCCACCCAGAACTTGCACTGGCCTGTGAGCGCCACACACAGTCCCGGTTCCCACCCGCGCCTCTCCCTCCACACCTCTCGCAAGCAAAGGGAGCCAGCTCTGGCCTCAGCCAGCCCAGAGAGGGGCTCCCACAGTGCAGCAGTGGGCTGAAGACCTCCTCAAGTGCAGCCAGAGTGGACGCTGAGGCCTAAGGAGGTGTCGAGAGCGAGTGAGGCCTGTGAGGGCTGCTAGCATGTGGTCACCTCTCAATAATAATAAATGATAAATAGTGTGAATAAATAACTGGCTTAAATAATAAAAGGAATATATTGGTTCATGTCAATACCACTTCCAGGTAATGTTTACAAATGATTTCATGCACGCAGGAGAAGTTTCTTGGGAGGAAGAGTGGGGGAGGTGTGAGGGATAAAAGAATACAAATATGGTGCAGTGTATACTGCTTGGGTGATGTTTGCACCAAAATCTCACATATCACCACTAAAGAACTTATCATGTAACCAACTACCACCTGTACCCCAATAACTTATGGAAAAATTAAATTAAATTAAAATTAAAATGCCCTAAAAACACATTAAAACAGAACCTCTTTAAAGCATAAATCACACAAGACCCATAAAACAAAATACAAGATAAAAAGCAAAAACAAAGAACAAAAAGTACACAGGCAACAAATAGCATGATGAATGCAATGGTACCTCACATCTCAATATTATCATTGAATGTAAATGGCCTAAATGCTCCAGTTAAAAGAATGGATAAGATCTCACCAATAAACTATCTGCTCCCTTCAGGAGACTCCCCTAACACATTAGAACTCAAATAAACTTAAAGTAAAGGGGTGGAAAAAGCCATTTCATACAAATAGACACCAAAAGCAAGCAGGGGTAGCTATTCTTATATCAGACAAAACAAATTTTAAAGCAACAGCAGTTGAAAGAGACAAAGAGGGACATTATACAAAGGTAAAAGGCCCTGTTCAACAGGAAAATATCACAATCTTAAACATATATGTACCTAACACCGGAGCTCCAAAATTTATAAACCAATTACTAATAGACCTAAGAAATAAGATAGACAGCAACACAGCAATAGGGACTTCAATACTCCACAGACAACACTAGACAAGTCATCAAGACAGAAGGTCAGCAAACAAACACTAGATTTAAACTATACCTTGGAACAAATGGACTTAACAGATATATATAGAAGATTTCTTCCAACAACTGTAGAACAAACAGTCTACTCAACAACGCATAGAACTTTCTCCAAGATAGACCATAAGATAGGCAATAAAATCAAGCTCAATAAATTTAAGAAAATTGAAATTCTACTATGCACTCTCTCAGGTCACAGTGGAATAAAACTGGAAATCAACTCTGAAAGGAACCTTCAAAACCATGCAAATACATGGAAGTTAAATAACCTGCTCCTGAATGAGCACTGGGTCAAAACGAAATCAAGATGGAAATAAAAACTTCTTTGAACTGAATGACAATAATGACACAACTTACCAAAACCTCTGGGATATAGCAAAGGCAGTGCTAAGAGGAAAGTTCATAGCCCTAAACATCTACATCAAAAAGACTGAAAGAGCACCAACTGACATTCTGATGTCACAGCTCAAAGAATTGTGAGAAACAAGAACAAACCAAACCAAACCCAGCAGAAGAAAGGAAATAACCAAGATCAGAGCAGAACTAAATGAAATTTAAACAAAATAAAATACAAAAGATAAATGAAACAAAAATCTGGTTCTTTGAAGAGATAAAATTGATAGACCATTAGCAAGATTAACCAAGAAAAGACAGAAAATCAAAATAACCTCATTAAGAAACAAAACAGGAGAAATTACAACTGACACCAATGAAATACAAAAGATCATTCAAGGCTACTATGGACACCTTTACACACATAACCTAGAAAATCTAGAAGAGATGGATAAATTCCTGGAAAAACGCAACCCTTCTGGCTTAAATCAGGAAGAATTAGATACCCTGAACAGACCAAAACCAAGCAGTGAGATGGAAACGGAAATTTAAAAATTACAAACAAAAAAACATCCAGGAACAGATGGATTCACAGAGAATTCTACCAGACATTCAAAGAAGAATTGGTACCAATCCTTTTGACACTATTCCACAAGACAGGGAAAGAAGAAACCCTCCCTAATTCACTCTATGAATCCAGCATCACCCTAATACCAAAACCAGGAAAGGACTTAATCAAAAAAGAAAACTTGATGAACATATATGCTAAAGTCCTTAACAAAATACTAGCTAACTTGGAGAACTTTTGTGTCTAGCTAAAGGATTGTAAATGCACCAATCAGCACTCTGGGTGCAGCTCAAGGTTTGTAAACACACCAATCAGTGCTCTGTGTCTAGATAATCTCGTGGGGACTTGGATAACTTTTGTGTCTAGCTAAAGGATTGTAAATGCACCAATCAACACTCTGTGTCTAGCTCAAGGTTTGTAAACACACCAATCAGCACACTGTCAAAATGGACCAATCAGCGCTCTATAAAATGGACCAATCAGCAGGATGTGGGTGGGGTCAGATAAGGGAATAAAAGCAGGCTGCCCAAGCTAGCAGTGGCAACCCACTTGGGTCCCCTTCCACGCTGTGGAAGCTTTGTTCTTTTGCTCTTCACAATAAATCTTGCCACTCCTCACTCTTTGGGTCCGTGCCACCTTTATGAGCTGTAACACTCACCGCAAAGGTCTGCAGCTTCACTCCTGAAGCCAGCGAGACCACAAACCCACCGGGAAATATGAACAACTCTGGCTGGGAGGAACAAACAACTCCAGATGCATGGCTTTTAAGAGTTGTAACACTCCCTGTGAAGGTCTGCGCTTCACTCCTGAAGCCAGTGAGACCACAAACCCACCAGAAGGAAGAAACTCCAGACACATCTGAACATCTGAAGGAACAAACTCTGGACACATGATCTTTAAGAACTGTAACACCCACTGCAAGGGTCTGTGGCTTCATTCTTGAAGTCAGTGAGACCAAGAACCCACCAATTCCGGACACATTTTGGTGACCACGAAGGGAATATTGCCTATAGCCAAGTGGTGAGTACCATCAGACCCCTTTCACTTGCTCTTCTGTCCTATTATTCCTTAGAATTCAGAGGTAAATACTGGGTATCTGTCGGCCAGTAAAAAGTGACTAGTGCAGCTGCCAGACTAAAGACATGGATGTCAGACTTTCTGGGAAAGGGCTCTCTAACAACCCCCTACTCTTCAGAGTTGGGAGCATTGGTTGCCTGGAACCATCTTCCTCTTTCCGTGTCCTTCTGGGCTGAGTCCAGGGTTGACAGAGAGGAAAGCCATTCAGCTCCGGGGGTCCCAAAAACAAGTTGGTTGACCCTGCAGCCATGAGCAAACTCTCAAAGGCATGTCGCCCAAGCAAGACTTGCCCATCTATCCTATCTATCCTGACCCTTGTACTCTGGGTCCTAATGCCTGCCAGACAAACTTCCTCTCACCCCTCTTCTCTGAGGCTAGTCCCACTTCTAAAAATCACTTCCTGTCTCTGGTGTTTTTCTAGTTTCTCCTATAAGAATGATTTCTAGTATAAACTCCAGGACTCTGATACCTTCTTTAGGAACTCAGGCTCACCAATCAGAAAGACATAATTTTGACCCAAAGCCCCATTATAGGGGGGACTATCTGGAATTTTAGGATCCCTCCTCAGAATAACAGGCCTAACAAAAGCTATTCCTGAAGCTAGGATATGGGGAGCCTCAGAAATTGTATCCTTCCTATTCACGTAAGTGAGGACAAAAGGTGTCACTCTTCCAACTCTGGAGATGCCTTCCCTCCCTCAGGGTATGGCCCTCCACTTCATTTTTGGGGCATAACATCTTTATGGGACATGGGTAAGGTCCCAATACCAACAGGAGAATGCTTAGGATTCTAACAAGTTTTCGAGAATGCATCGGTAAGGGCCACTAAATCAGATTTTTCTTGGTCCTCCTTGTGGTCTAGGAGGACAGGAAAGGGTGCAGGTTTCCGAGAATGTGTTGGTAAGAGCCATTAAATCCGACCTTCCTCAGTCCTCCTTGTGGTCTGGGAGGAAAACTAGTGCTTCTGCCGCTGCATCATTGAGTGCAACTATTCTGATCAGCAGGGTCCAGGGACCGTTGCAGGTTCTTGGGCAGGGTTGTTTCTGCTGCTCTGTTGGTGAGCTCAACTATTCTGATCAGCAGGGTCCAGGGACCATTGCAGGTTCTTGGGCAGGGGGAGAAACAAAACAAATGAAAACCATGGGCAGTTTTGTCTTTCAGATGGGAAACACTCAGGCATCAACAGACTCACCATTGAAAGGCATCCTAAGCCACTGGGACCAATTTGACCCACAAACTCTGAAAAAGAGGTGGCTCATTTTTTTCTGCACTATGGCCTGGCCCCAATATTCTCTCTCTGATGGTGAAAAATGGCTACCTGAGGGAAGTACAAATTACAATAATATCCTGCAGCTTGACCTTTTCTGTAAGAGGAAAGGCAAATGGAGTCAAATACCTTATGTCCAAGCTTTCTTTTCATTGAGGGAGAATACACAATTATGCAAAGCTTGCAATTTACGTCCCATAGGAGGACCTTTCAGCTTACCCCCATATCCTGCCCTCCCTATAGCTCCCCTTCCTATTAATGATAATCCTCCTCTAATCTCCCCTGCCCAGAAGGAAATAAGCAAAGAAACCTCCAAAGGACCACAAAAGCCCCAGGCTATCGGTTGTGTCCCCTTCAAGCTGTAGGGGGAGGGGAATTTGGCCCACCCTGGGTACATGTCTCCTTCTCCCTCTCTTATTTAAAGCAGATCAAGGCAGACCTGGGGAAGTTTTCAGATGATCCTGGTAGGTACATAGATGTCCTACAGCGTCTGGGGCAAACCTTCAATCTTGCTTGGAAACATGTCATGCTATTGTTAGATCAAACCCTGGCCTTTAATGAAAAGAATGCAGCTTTAGCGGCAGCCTGAGAGTTTGGAGATACCCGGTATCTTAGTCAAGTAAATGATAGGTTGACAACCGAAGAAAGGGATAAATTCCCTACCGGTCAGCAAGCCATGCCCAGTATGGATCCCCACTGGGACCTTGACTCAGATCATGGGAACTGGAGTCGTAAACATCTGTTGACCCTGTGTTCTAGAAGGACTAAGGAGAATTAGTAAAAATCCCATGAATTATTCAATGATGTCCACCATAACTCAGGCAAAGGAAGAAAATCCTTCTGCTTCCTTGAGCGGTTATGGGAGGCCTTAAGAAAATATACTCCCCTGTCACCTGAATTACTTGAGGGCCAATTGATTCTAAAAGATAAGTTTATTACCCAATCAGCTGCAGATATCAGGAGAAAGCTCCAAAAGCAAGTCCTGGGCCCTGAACAAAATTTGGAGGCATTATTAGAGCTGTCAAGCTCAGTATTCTATAATAGGGACCAAGAGGAACAGGCCCAAAAGGAAAAGCGAGATCAGAGAAAGGCCGCAGCCTTAGTCATGGCCCTCAGACACACAAACCTTGGTGGTTCAGAGAGGACAGAAAATGGAGCAGGCCAATCACCCAGTAAGCTTTGTTATCAGTGTGATTTACTAGGACACTTTAAAAAAGATTGTCCAATGAGAAACAAGCTGCCCCCTCGTCCATGTCCACTATGCCAAGGCAATCACTGGAAGGTGCACTGCCCCAGAGGACAAAGGTTCTCTGGGTCAGAAGCTACCAACCAGATGATCCAACAACAGAAATGAGGGTGCCCAGGGCATGCACCAGCTCATGTCATCACCCTCACTGAGCCCTGGGTACATTTAACCACTGAGGGCCAGGAAATTGACTTCCTCCTGGACACTGGCACGGCCTTCTCAGTGTTAATCTCTTGTCCTGGATGACTGTCCTCCACGTCCGTTACCATCCGAGGAATCCTGGGACAGTGTGTAACCAGGTATTTCTCCCACCTCCTTAGTTGTAATTGGGAGACTTTGCTCTTTTCACATGCCTTTCTTGTTATGCCTGAAAGTCCCACACCCTTTTTAGGGAGGGATATATTAGCTAAAGCTGGAGCTATTATCTACATGAATATGGGGAACAAGTTAGCCATTTGTTGTCCCCTACTTGAGGAGGGAATCAACCCTGAAGTCTGGGCATTGGAAGGGCAATTTGGAAGGCAAAAAATGCCCGCCCAGTCCAAATCAGGCTAAAAGACCCCAATACTTTTCTTTATCAAAGGCCATATCCCTTAAGGTCTAAAGATCACAAGGGATTACAGGATATTGTTAAACATTTAAAAGCTCAAGGCTTAGTAAGGAAATGCAGCAGTCTTTGCAACATCCCAATTCTAGGAGTACAAAAACCGAATGGTCAGTGGAGACTAGTGCAAGATCTTAGACTCATCAATGAGGCAGTAATTCCTCTATATCCAGTTGTACCCAACCCCTATACCCTGCTCTCTCAAATAACAGAGGAAGCAGAATGGTTCACTGTTCTGGACTTCAAGGTTGCCTTCTTCTGTATTCCCCTGCATTCTGACTCCCAGTTTCTCTTTGCCTTTGAGGATCCCACAGACCACATGTCCCAACTTACGTGGATAGTCTTGCCCCAAGAGTTTAGAGATAGTCCTGACCTGTTTGGTCAGGCACTGGCCCAAGATCTAGGCCACTTCTCAAGTCCAGGCACTCTGGTCCTTCAGTATGTGGATGATTTGCTTTTGGCTACCAGTTCGGAAGCCTAATGCCAGCAGGCTACTCCAGATCTCTTGAACTTTCTAGCTAATCAAGGGTACAAGGTGTCCAGGTCAAAGATCCAGCTTTGCCTACAGCAGGTCAAATATCTAGGCCTAATCTTAGCTAGAGGAACCAGGGCCATCAGCAAGGAATGAATATAGCCTATACTGGTTTATCCTTGCCCTAAGACATTAAATCAGTTGCGGGGCTTTCTTGGAATCATCAGCTTTTGCTGACTATGGATCTCTGGATACAGTGAGATAGCCAGGTCCCTCTATACTCTAATCAAGGAGACCCAGAGAGCAAACACTCATCTAGTAGAATGGGAACCAGAGGCAGAAACAGCCTTCAAAACCTTAAAGAAGGTCCTAGTACAAGCTCCAGCTTTAAGCCTTCCCACAGGACAAAACTTCTCTTTATAAGTCACAGAGAGAGCAAGGATAGCTCTTGGAGTCCTTACTCAGACTCGTGGGACGACCCCGCAACCAGTGGCATACCTAAGTAAGGAAATTGATGTAGTAGCAAAAGGCTGGCCTCACTGTTTACAGGTAGTTGTGGTGGTGGCTATCTTAGTGTCAGAGGCTATCAAGATAATACAAGGAAAGGATCTCACTGTCTGGACTATTCATGATGTAAATGGCATACTAGGTGCCAAAGGAAGTTTATGGCTATCAGATAACTGCCTACTTAGGTACCAGGCGCTACTCCTTGAGGGACCGGTGCTTCAAAAACACAAGTGCATGGCCCTTAACCCTGCCACTTTTCTCCCAGAGGGTGGGGTACCAATCGAGCTTGACTGCCAACAAATTATAAACCAGACTTATGCCACCCGAGATGATCTCTTAGAAGTCCCCTTAGCTAATCCCAACCTTAACCGATATACCAATGAAAGTTCATTTGTGGACAATGGTATGTGAAGGGCAGTTTATGCCATAGTTAGTGATGCAACCGTACTTGGCCTCTTCCCCCAGGGACCAGTGCCCAGTTAGCAGAACTAGTGGCACTTACACAAGCCTTAGAACTGGGAAAAGGAAAAAGAATAAATGTGCATATAGATAGCAAGTATGCTTATCTAATCCTACATGCCCATGCTGCAATATGGAAAGAAAGGGAGTTCCTAACTTCTGGAGGAACCCCCATTAAATACCACAAGGAAAATATAGAGTCATTGCACACAGTGCAAAAACCCAAGGAGGTGGCAGTCTTACACTGCCAAGACCAACAGAAAGGAAAGAGAGAAAGAGACAGAAAGTCAGAGAGAGAGACACAGAGAGGTAGAGAGAGACAAAGAGGGAGTCAGAGAGAAACAAAGAAAGAGATGAAGAAGTCAAAGAGAAAGAGAGATGAAAGTAGTAAAAAAAACAGTGTACCCTATTCCTTTAAAATCCAGGGCAAATTTAAAACCTATAATTGACAATTGAAGGTCTTCTCTGTAACCCTATAATACTCCAATACCACCTTCTTGTCAGTGTAAACAAGGGTGTACCCCAAAAGCACTGAGGCTCAATAGCCTTCCTATCAAAAATCCTTAACCCAGCAGTTTTACTAATAGGGAATCTAAATCTTAACTAATTACTATACAAAGGTCCGACCAGACCTAGGAGGAATGCCCTTCAGGATAGGACCATAAATGGTTCCTCCCAGGCGATTAAGAAAAAAAGACACAATGGGTATTCAGTAAATGATAAGGAAACTCTTGTAAAAGCAGAGTTAGGAAAATTGCCTAATAATTGGTCCACTCAAATGTAGGAGCTTTTACACTCAGCCAAACCTTAAAGTACTTGCAAAATCAGGAAGGAGCCATCTATACTACTTTTAAGTTAATATGGACCAAATGAGGTCTTATTAATAGCAAAGAAAAATTAAACTCCCAAACTTACAAGATTTTCAACTAAAGTAAAGTTTGCTAAAAGTTAACAGTGTAACATGCATTAGCCTACTACCACACACTCTCAAAGGATTTCTTGGACAGTTTGCAGGAAATAACAGAATCTATCCTTACTCTACAATCCCAAATAGACTCTTTGGCAGCAGTGACTCTCCAAAACTGCCAAGGCCTAGACCTCCTCTGCTGAGAAAGAAGGACTCTGCACCTTCTTATGGGAAGAGTGTTATTTTTACACTAACCAGTCAGGGATAGTACGAGATGCCACTTGGCACTTACAGGAAAAGGCTTCTGAAATCAGGCAATGCCTTTCAAACTCATACCAACCTCTGGAGTTGGGCAACCTGGCTTCTCCCCTTTCTAGGTCCCATGGCAGCCATCTTGCTGTTACTCGCCTTTGGACCCTGTATTTTTAACCTCCTTGTTAAATTTGTTTCTTCTAGAATTGAGTCCATCAAAATACAGATGGGCTTACAAATGGAACCCCAAATGAGTTCAACTAACAACTTTTACCAAGGACTCATGGACCGACCCACTGGCACTTTCACTGGCCTAGAGAGCTCCCCTCTGGAGGACACTACAACTGCAAGGCCCCTTCATTGCCCCCATCCAGCCGGAAGTAGCTAGAGTGGTCATCAGCCAAATTCCCAACAGCAGTTGGGGTGTCCTGTTTAGAGGGGAGATTGAGAGGTGACAACATGCTAGCAGCCCTCACTTGTTCTTGGAGCCTCCTCAGGCCTCGGCATCCACTCTGGCCACACTTGAGGGGCCCTTCAGTGCACCACTGCACTGTGGGAGCCCCTCTCTGGGCTGGCCGAGGCCAGAGCCAGCTCCCACTGCTTGCAGGGAGGTGTGAAGGGAGAGGCGTGGGGCTGCGTGCAGCACTCACAGGCCAGTGCAAGTTTCAGGTTGGTGCAGGTTCGGCCGGCCCTGCACTTGGAGCAGCCAGCCGATGCCGCTGGCCCCAGGTAGTGAGGGGCTTAGAACCTGGGTCAGCAGCTGCGGAGGGTGAGCCAGGTTCCCTAGCAGTGCCGGCCCACCAGTGTCATGCTTGAATTCTCACCAGGCCTCAGCTGCCTCCCCACAGGGTGGGGCTCAGGACCTGCAGCCCACCATGCCCGAGCCTCCCCCCGTGGGCTCCCACGCAGCCCTAGCCTTCCTGACTGGCATGCCCCTGCTCCGTGGCACCCAGTCCCATCGACCACCTAAGGGCTGAGAAGTGCTGACACATGGCACGGAACTGGTGGGCAGCTCAGCCTGCTGACCCAGCACAAGAGCCACTAGGCAAAGCCAGCTGGGCTCCTGAGTTGGGTGGGGACTTGAGAACTTTTATGTCTAGCTAAAGGTTTGTAAATGCACCAATCAGCACCCTGTAAAAATGCACCAATCAGTACTGTGTCTAGCTAAAGGTTTGTAAATGCACCAATCAGCACTCTGTGTCTAGATCAAGGTTTGTAAATGCACCAATCAGTGCTCTGTGTCTAGCTAATCTAGTGGGGACTTGGATAACTTTTGTGTCTAGCTAATGGATTGTAAATGCACCAATCAGCAGTCTGTGTCTAGCTCAAGGTTTGTAAACGCACCAATCAGTACACTGTCAAAACGGACCAATCAGCTCTCTGTAAAATGGACCAATCAGCAGGATGTGGGTGAGGTCAGCTAAGGGAATAAAAGCAGGCTGCCCGAGCCAGCAGTGGCAACCTGCTTGGGTCCCCTTCCACGCTGTGGAAGCTTTGTTCTTTCGCTCTTCGCAATAAATCTTGCTGCTGCTCACTCTTTGCGTACGTGCCACCTTTATGAGCTGTAACACTCACTGCAAAGGTCTGCAGCTTCACTCCTGAAGCCAGCAAGACCATGAACCCACTGGGAGGGATGAACAACACCAGACACGAGGAATGAACAACTCCCGATGCACCGCCTTCAAGAGCTGTAACACTCACCACAAAGGTCTGCAGCTTCATTCCTGAAGCCGTCAAGACCACGAACCCACCAGAAGGAAGAAACTCCAGACACATCTGAATATCTGAAGGAACAAATTCCAGACACGCCATATTTAAGAACTGTAACACTCACTGCGAGGGTCCGTGGCTTCATTCTTGAAGTCAGCGAGACCAAGAACCCACCAATTCCGGACACATTATATTTTTATTACGTATTATACATATTATTGAAGACTTCTCTGTTACTAGTACAGAAGCAATTATTTGAATCTTCAAACTCACCGGCCTCTTAAACACATTAGCTTAGTTCTAACCTACATTGGCAAAGAAGTCCTTAGCATTCCATTCAGCTTCACTAAAATTTAGACAGATTTCTTCCTGTGACCTCCCTTTTCTTCTTAGAGCATTTGCTTTAGAAAACTTTCCATTATAAATTTTTTCGCTTCCCTTTTGAGAAGTAAGTCTTTCGAAAAGTCACTTTTACAACCCAGGAATGTCGTTCTCAAGGACCTGGAGGCATCCTGTAAAATGTAACCTTTAAAGGTAATAGTGCTCCTCTCTCCTAGGCTGCATAAAGGCTAGGAGCCCAACTTCGGTAATGGACAATTAGCAAGCACAGTCAGCCTCATCACGTGAGCCAATCTGCCCGCCAATGTCCTTTAGTACTTTCTGCCAGCTCATCCCAGTGCTTAAAGAACCCTCCTCCCTTTTGTTCCAGGGGAGTTGAGTTCAGTCTTCCTTTTGCTAGGGCCTCGAATAAGGTCTTCTTTGCCTGTTTAACTCCATAAAGTGCAATTTTTCTTTGATAATGTTTCAGGATCTCCTCTTCTCTACATTCTACTTTAGAAAACCAGGCACTACAGAAAATGTTCAAGACTTTCATAATAAAAGTGTTTAGTTAGTGTACCTTTAGTCTGACATTTCTCTGAGCAGCACACAATCTCAGCTTGTTTCAGTGAGGTGAGTGGCTTCAGCCTTTCACCCAGAGAAGGGGCCAGTGTTCCCAGAGTAAGTAATGTCAGCAGTACTTTCCCACTGCACCTTGTTTGGGTTTTTTCTGGTTCATTCTATGCTCTAAATTTCCTTCTCCTGGCTTTGTCCCATGCCTTTTCCTTTTAGCCCCAAAGCATTTTCTCTCTCCCAGAGCCAGGTTTTCCATCCAAGTCAGACCACCTGAAGCTTTTTCCTTGTTTATAGAAAGATAATCAGCTACATCCTCTCACACTAAGGAAGCAGACTGCTTCAAACAGAAAATGTCTTTGAAATGGCTTGCTAAAGCAGCCCAATTTAATTGTTAAGAAATCATGCCAGGAAGCCAAACACTTTGGTCTATTTCATTCTGAAGTATTTCCCTTGAGTGGACACAAGGCTCTAGGTAAAATTCTCAGCTGAAATCCTTTTTAAATTTGGCTTTATTTTGTTTTACAATGCTAACATGTAACCAAATAAAAATTAGAAATCAGTCTTTTAATTTAAGTTTTGCCCACAGTGACACTGGCAATCCCTGTCACTGAGCAAGAATCTTGAAAAGAGATAATATAATTAACCTTTAACTTTCTTGTTTCCCAAAACCTCATCCTTCCACTTGGTTATCTGAGTATTTCTATTTTGACTTCCCATAATTATTCCAAGCTTCCATCCAGAGTTTCTGAACTTCCTTAAAGAAATCATCTGAAAAAATAATATAAGACAGATTCTCCTCCTCAGATCTAAGAAAACTCATGCTGAGATTGTGGATCAAATCAGATGCTTTCTCTACTTCTCTCCCTGGGGGAATAGTGCAGCAGATCAGCAACACTGGCTTCCAGTGCCTCTCTTCTCTTTGTCTGCATATTGGAAGAGCTCAGCCCTCCATGAACACTAATGAGTGAACCACTAATGGGGTTTGTGGATGATGGCGACATGATCAGATTGTTGTTCATAATAGTTTGGGCTGTACTGTGGAAAAGGGCTAGGAAGGGACAGGAATAAACTAGAAAAATCAGTTAGTGGGGTTATGTTCAGCTCAAACACGGGATGAAGTTTGCATTAATGGCAATAGTGGCACATGAGTAGATTTTGGAAATCTTCAGTCAGAAAAAATTACTAGACGTTGATGATTAATTGGATGTAAATGGGAGGGTGTTAGGGAGTTGGAGATTTTAAGAATGTCGCCCAGGTTTCTTGTTGGAGCAACAGAGTAGAAAATAACAGCTGACATTCACTGATATCTTCAATTTGTATAGCACTATTTTCACTAATACAACAAACTCTTGGGATGGGTATGACTGCGAGAATTTAAAAGTGTCCATTGTTTTCTTTCTTTCTTTCTTTTTCTTTCTTTCTTTCTTTCTCTCTCTCTCTCTCTCTCTCTCTCTCTCTCTCTTTCTTTCTTTCTCTCTTTCTATACTTTAGGTCCTAGGGTACATGTGGATAACGTGAACGTTTGTTACATATGTATACTTGTGCCATGTTGGCGTGCTGCACCCATCAACTCGTCAGCACCCATCAACTCGTCATTTACATCAGGTATAACTCCCAGTGCAATCCCTCCCCCTCCT
>NW_012101266.1:2987053-3006137 GCF_000951045.1 Mandrillus leucophaeus | reverse complement strand
ACATGAAAAAGTGCTCATCATCACTGGCCATCAGAGAAATGCAAATCAAAACCACAATGAGATACCATCTCACACCAGTTAGAATGGCAATCATTGTTTTCAGTGTGAACGAACTAAACCCATGTAAAGGCTCGTAAGAATACAACCAGTAGAGAAGGATGGGTTATGCAAGATAAACAAACAAGAAGCAAGCAATAGGCCAGGCCCATGGTTGTCTGCTGGTTTCAGGGCACAAGTAGAGGAAGATCCTACCTATGAAACAGGATACCTCATCCCTTATTTAAAAGAGAAAGGAGGATTGAATGGGGTAGTTGTAGAAAGATTTCCATATTTGGTGGTGAATGTTTTGGCCTAATGGTTTCTATTGTTTCTATCAAGAGGAAACGCTATCAGTCCCATCTCATCCCAAATGTCCCCTGGATTTTCCACATCAGTGGTTCTCAAACTTTTTTGATACTGATGATCCCAAACAGCTTTTATTTAGTTATGTGAGTTATAGCTATCCGTATTTATCACACAAGAGATAAAACTGAGACAATGAAAAATATTTACTACTTTATTTAAAATAACAATAGTAAACCTGCTAATGTGTTAACATATGAACATATTTTATGAAAAAAATATACTTTCCAAACAAACAAACAAAAAAAATTAGCGACAAGAGTGCACTGTTTTACCTTTTTCTTTTTTTTTCTTTCTTTTTTTTTTTTTTTTGGCAAAGCTTTTTAAATACTGGGCTTAATATAAAACAGCTGGATTCTCATATCTGCTTCTGCATTTAGCCTGTTGCAGTATGCTGTTTTGTTTGAAATATATGAAAAAAAATCTAGCCTTATACAGACAGCATGATTGGGAAAATAGACGTTTTACTAGGCCTTGCCAGATAACTCTAGATATTATTTGACATAACCAAAACTGGACAAGTGGTAGATTCTGGAAGATTAGTTTCAATGAGGAATTTGAAATCATGTCAGTGTACTTTCCATATTCTATTAAAATCCATTCATCTATCTGGCATCTAGTCCTGTTAGATTATGTAAGGATAAGAATAAATTTAACTAAATGGTAATACTTTGATCAACACTGTCCAATTAGATTATGAAATTGAAGACACTGGCAGAGAAGTAAATAAAACATCAATCTATAATAAAGCAGAAATTGGAGATAGCAGAACAAAGTATTTGTAGTAGAATGAGAATGTGCAGAAGATCCTGGACATATTACAAGAAGTGGGAAGTAGTCCAAGATAGTGTAATGGGTTAAATTCTGTCTTCATAAGAAGATATACTTAAGTCCTAAACCTGGCACCTGGGAATGTGACCTTATTTGGAAATAGATTCTATAAAAATGGAATCAAATTCTGATGAGGTCATACTAGATAGAATGGACTCCTAATCCAATACGACTGGTGTCCTAGTAAGAAGAGGAAAATGCCATGTGAAGTGTAACACAAAGGGAGAACACCACGTGAGAAGGAGAGATTGGAGTTATGCAGCTGCAAGTCAAAAAATGCTAAGGATTGATGGCTACCACCAAAAGGTAAGGAAGAAGTTTACCCATAGTCTTAGAGGTAACAGAACCCTGTTAACACTCTCATTTCTGACTTTTGGCCTCCAGAACAGTAATAGAATAAACTCCTTTTGTTTTAAGCCACCCAGCTTATGGTATTTTGTTAGGCAGCCTTAGGAAACAAATACAGATGGAGTAGTAGAATGTATTATGTTTTTAATAACTCGCTCACCTTCTTTCCATAAAATCAATCCTACCTCACCTTCTATTGCAATTTGACTTTTAATACCTGTGGGAATGAATATACTTCACTGCTCCACAGGAGTTGAATCTGAATGCCTGATTTGCTCTGGCTAATACAATGGGAATGGAAGTGATGTGCATTATATCCTAGCAGAAGTTTTAAGAACCACTGGGTGTTTCTGTTAGGTCTTTTTCCTTCTGCCAGGAGAAAGGAAGTTTCCAGGTAGGGATCAGTCCTTTTGCCGATGTGTAACTGAGATACAACCAGCCCATGTGCCACATTAGCATTATTGAAATAATTATTGAGAGATTTGTAGTGGTCTCTTACTGCAACAAAACCTAGCAAAGCTAGGGTCTCAAATCAATTCAGATAAAAGGAATTCCTCTCCATCAAGGCTAGCGTTTTTGCTAGCAGATTGACATCATAATCATTAAAATAATTCTATCGATGAAGGGTGCTCTAGACATTGGCATTTAAAGTCTCTTTTCACGATGCCCTGGTATTCAACTACTTATTGAAAATTACCTCTGTTTCTTTATTTTATAAAATTTCAATAATACTAACCTAGCTTGCAGTTCTAGTAGACCTATTCATTTCCTATGTTACTGGTGTAATATTCTGATTCTATTTCTTACACAAATAGAGCCAAGACAGTGCTTAGTTCTCTTAGATGTGGGTCAGGGATGGTGTGCACAGAGGCAACATCTGAAAGTTTTGAGAGGACCACAGGATAGCTATGTGATTTCACAGGCATATGATGGGGGCTACATTTCGTAACTTCATTTTTTTTTCTTTTGAGATGGAGTCTCACTCTGTCACCCAGGCTGGAGTGCAGTGGCAGAATCTTGGCTCACTGAAACCTCCGCCTCCCGGGTTCAAGTGATTCTCCTGTCTCAGCCTCCCAAGTAGCTGGGACTACAGGTCCCCACCACTTCGCCCAGCTAATTTTTTGTATTTTCAGTAGAGACAGAGTTTCACCGTACTAGCCAGGCTGGTCTTGAACTCCTGACCTTGTGATCCACCTGCCTCGGCCTCCCAAAGTGCTGGGATTACAGGTGTGAACCACAGCGCCCGGCCTTCCTAACTTCTTAGAACCTAACTTCTCAAATTCGTAACAGAAAACTAATACTGCTTAATATTTGAGAAGAGGGACTAGGACTATGGAATGGATGGAGGTAGGATTTTAAAATTACATTTTAAGCCCTATCCTAATGAACTAAGCCAGTAAGTAGATTGGAAATAAACTTTAAGTACTCATGAGAAGATGGGTCATAGAATAATGTTTATGACTTCTATTCACTCAACAAATATTTATTAAGAAACGTTACGGGCCAACCATTCTTTTAGGTGCTGAAGATACAGCTGTAAACAAAGCAAACAAAACCCCCATCTTGGGGAACTCACATTCTTGAATGGTAAGTCATTTGTATGTGTATTTTGTCATGAGCTCTTGAGTGCAGATTGAAGTTGTTAACTGGTACTGCTACTTTTAAAAAGTTTGTATTGACCATCTTTTCTAATGTAATTCTAAGGCTTCCATATTGCCTAATTTTTCAATGGTATAATAACTGTAATCAATATCAATACTAATTCAGAATTACATTAGCAGCACTGATTTTATAGTCCCCAAATGGATACCATAAACAAAGGAAAAGTGTTTACTAAACTTTCGTTAGTCTGAGGACATAGATGACACGTTACCATTTATATAACGACAGACTTTACAGACAATTCGAAAGAAATGTCACTCTCTTTATTCAAATGCTACAATAGTGCAATTAAAACAAGACATTTATCTTTGAATGTGTCTTCCCTATCACTACTAATTCACTGGGTCATTAGCTCCAACACTGTGAATAGGTTCTCACTACCCCATTCAATTTAATTAGTGTACCAGATAATATAGAAGAGCACACTTTGCACTGCAGCTAATAGTAGATAATGGTTCTTAGAAAGAGAGCAATTGCCTTACTCTGTGATGGCTAACCAGAGGGGGGAAAAATATACACACACATACACACACACACACACACACACACACACACACATTTGACTTCATACAAAGATATCGAGATGCAGTTCTCTCACAAAAAGCAAAGATTATCATCTCTTGGAAATTAAAGATAATCTCAAATTGGAATAAGTCATAGACACATACATAAAGCAAATATGTAAAAAGGAGTATTATTTATTTTTTGTTGTGTTTTTGCTTTTGCTTTTGTTCAACCACAGTAAGCAGACACAGCATGGCATTAGCTGGCCTGGTAATCATTTCATGTTTTTTTGACAAAAGTCCAAATCTAAATAATTAAAGAATCCATTATAACATTGTCTTGTAATGTAGGCTGATACTCTGTCAATTTACTCTCAGATATGAAACTGAATCAATATTGAAATCATATCCTTAACAAAAAAAAGAAAGATGTGCTTCTCACAGTGACAGTGTTAGTTCCACACATTAAGGATTTATGCTAACTCCTCTGTTGAATTCACTAACTCCTTAAACCTATCTGTAATCTGCATTTACAGGCAATTATAGAAAATTGCCAGTATATACTGAAAACAGAGAACTTTCACATTCAATAAACTTCAGCTAAATACCAGGCATGTCCACACCAACCTCAACCCACCCGGTTCCTGCTCTACTCTGCAGTTAAGTACCAGCAATGTGTCAGACAGAATGCTGGATCCTAGCACTATGACTCCACCCAGGCCTCAAGTTAGTGAGAGACAGATTAGGGTTATCATGAAGAAGTGAGAAATAGTTTGTTTATCCAAAAAGTAATCCTTGAAATCAACACCGGGTCTCATATTTGAACACTGCTTTTAGCACCATGTTAATACTGAATCATCGAATCAGAAATATGTCAAATCCTCTTAAAATGTCAGGAAGGATTCTAGGCCAGAAATGCATGATGATTTAAGGTATTGTGAGAGAATCAAAATCGTAAATTAATGCCTCAGATCAGATTAACATTAAATTAATGGTGCTATTAAATTAATGTCAAGCATTTCAGGAAGACGTTGATATTGAATGTGCCACCATCCACCATTGCCATCCTACAGCAGACATTAAGAAAGCTTCATTTTATTTGAATTATGGTATTAACATATCTTAAGCCAGGAGGCCTGGATAGAGGAAAGAAAAAGGATAAGAGAAAGGTGAAGGGTCAGAAGTAAATGGTTACCTCCACACACCTTAAGAGACTAGGAGGTCTCAGCCGGGCGTGGTGACTCACACCTGTAATCCCAGCACTTTGGGAGACTGAGTCAGGCGGATCACAAGGTCAGGAGATCGAGACCATCCTGCATAACACGGTGAAACCCCGTCTCTACTAAAAAATACAAAAAATTAGCCAGGCATGGTGGTGGGGGCCTGTAGTCCCAGCTACTTGGGAGGCTGAGGCAGGAGAATGGCGTGAACCTGGGAGGCAGAGCTTGCAGAGAGCGGAGATCGCACTACTGCACTCCAGCCTGGGCGACAGAGCAAGACTCTGTCTCAAAAAAAAAAAAAAGAGCGATTAGGAGGTCTCAGAGTTTGGGATTCCATCTGTAAGTCCACAATGCAACATAGATGTTTATTTGAGGGGGGAGGGTGGGAGGAGGGAGAGGGAGAAAAGATAACTATTGGGTATTGGGTTTCATACCTGAACAATGAAATAATCTGCACAACAAATCCCCGTGACACGTATTTACCTATGTAACAAACCTTCGCATGTACCCTCAAACCTAAAATAAAAGTTAAAAAAAAAAGAACTCAAATGAAATAGATTGGTGCTGGCAAGAACTGATTTTTTTTAACTTTTATTTTAAGTTCAGGGGTACATGTACAGGTTTGTCACATAGGTAAATTTGTGTCACGGGGGTTTGCTGTACCGATTATTTCATCACCCAGGTATTAAGCCTAGCACACATTAGTTATTTTTTCTGATTCTGTCCCTCCTCCTACCCTCTATCCTCCACCCTCTGGCAGGTCTCAATGTCTGTTGTTCCATTCTATGTCATGTGTTCTCATCATTTAGCTCCCACTTACAAGTGAGAACATGTGGTATTCGGTTTTCTGAAGAACTGATTTTTATTTTCACCAAAAGGTTCAGTGGAGAGAGAACTTTCACATTCAATAAATCTCTACTAAGTACCAGCCTATTGAATCAGAAGTGAGGCCAATTTCCACTTGGCCGCTTACATAAGGAGTCATGTGCAGAAAGCTGTGCTGACTGAGAGGGACCACACTTCCAGTTTATCCCAAAGCTATTTAGGCCACCTCATAGCTTAGTACTCTGGCCAGTTGTCTAACCAATCTGCCCATTGTCCAGCTCTGCCTACAGGATGGAAAAATGAATTTGACAGGCAGTCATAAATATCTGATTTGTAAGATAGTTACCTTTCTTATTTTAAATTATAACTTGATATTCTGACTTTTAGATCAGTCTTGTTTCTCAGCATGAAGTTGCAATATCCCCACATCTATCCACTCTGGTAAGACAAAGTTCCAGATCCTGCAAAGCCAGTAGTAAAAAAAATCCATCCTGGGATAAATTTACCAATAAAATGCAACCTGGTCAGGACCTACTTTGAATATCACGACCGCTAACACTCTGGCCATAGCTAATTAGACCAAGGATGGCACTCAAATCGTACTGAGCTACAAAGGGCCAAAGCACAAAAAATGGGTAATAAAATATAGAGTCAGTTAGATTTTTCTTAGAGAATTTCAATACAACTTCAAAAACAGTCAGTGGCTACCAGGATAGATGAAAGAGGAGAGATACAGGCAGAACAGAGTAGACAGAAGCCAGGAAGCAATAGAGACAAATCGGTAGCAGAAGTTATCAGTAAGTAGAATCCGTAAGTTAGAGAGGAGAGTTGAGAGAGACTGTTCAGTAGTGACTGGCAGACAGAAGTAGCAGAGACACTGTAGCATTGGCAAGGATGACTATAGTTGCTGGACACTGCACAATACCCCAGTTCTCCTTTGGGCCTATCTTCACTCACAGAAACAATTCATTGCCTCCTTTACTTCTGTATCTATCCTTCCCAGAGAACTCCACTAAATGAAATACCTGAAAATGTTTTGTTCCTTGTAATGTGGAGGAGCCTAACGTATTTTTAGAAATATTGAATTATAGACCTTCCCATTTGAACAACTTTTTGACTTCCACAAGGCTGCTTTTTAAAAATCTATAAATGGTTTCGTATGTTTATGTGTTAAAGTCTTATCAAGAACCCTTTTTTGACTAAAAACTTCTTTAATATTTTTTCAACCAAGCCAATAAGCGTATTTTTATGAGTGTAGGACAAATAAATCAGAAAGTTCAAAATTTAATATCTCTCACAAATAGAAAATTACTGCTTGTCATATATTCTGAAAACAAAGCAAAATAATCCAACTGATTCATTTTCTAATCCATGAAGTAGATGACATATGATGTATTTCGTCCCTGTTGATTTACTACAGTTTATATTTTTTCCTGAGTTTCAGTGATTTGATTCAAGTATAATCATTTAGCTTAATTTATTTCTGTCATTATATAAAACTGTTTTATTATCATCTGTCACCAATTGACTCCCTTACCTCCAGATGAAGAATTCATTGTCCCTTAAATATTAAATAAAAATCTAATCTGTACTTAGTCCTGCATTGACCACTCATTTCAACCCAAAGTGTAGGAAAAAAGTCTCTGCAATTCAGATAAAATTAATAAATAGAAAAAAAAGTTTGACCATTAGTTGTGGAGATAGGACAAATAGACACCTAAGAAATCGATTGAAAGCATTCTAGTAATACTAGGTAGTAGCGTGGACCATATATAAAAGTATTTCTCCAATTGGTGGAGCTCTGTGACAATGCTGGTTTTATGGTGAAATAAAAACTTGGAGTAGGGAAGAGTCTTCTGTGGACTAGACTTTAACTGGAAAGAGTTCTTGGTAAAGATGAGCATTGGGTTGGGCTGTGCCTGGCTGGTGGGATTAGAATAGCAGAGCAGATGGGAGAACATCTCAGGCTATGGGGCATGGAGTCAGGAAAAGTTTTATCCAGGTGCAGGGGTCAGAATGGAGGGGGCAGGGAAACAAAGCAAGCTCAACAGTGGGGCTCATTGGTGAGAGATCAAGAATACAGCTCTCAACTGATTTAACCCATAAGCATTCTGGACCTTAAGCAGAAAATTGTCCTAATAAAAATTATTTTAGTGAGAAACTGCCAGCAGCAGGACCTACCAGGAGACCACTGTAATGATCTTAATGTAACATAACTAGCTACCAGAGTAGACACAATTAGAATATTGTAAAGGACAAATATAAAAAACATAATAAGTGATCGAGAATTAATACATTAGGAAATAGATGCAAAAAGAATTAGAAATAAAGATCAATCAACCTCTTAAGCTTATCACATCAGAGTTTGAAAAATTAGATGGGCAGTAAAGGAAAAGATGTGTTTGGGTAGGGAAATTGTGATTTTGAAATCATCAAAGAGCCAGCTGGTGGAATTGGACATGAGAGAGGAGAACAGTGTGTCCTGACCTACCTAGTGGTAATGATCACATCACATGAACTCAGAGCAATGCTGACATGCTCACTCACTGGCTGCATACAAGTACCTGTGTTTGGTAATCTAGTAAGGCACAAGCTCACAGCCATACAACCAGTCAATCACTACAGTAGCAGATAGCACAGGTCTACAGAGTGGGAGAAAATGCTTGAGCCAGTTATGCCATAGCATGGTAATGCAACATATTAATTTAAAAATAGGGAACACAGACATTCCATACATAAGGGGCAAATAACAATATTGTGCTTCTAGAGGAACTAGAATGTTTTACTCAAAATAAGATCCTCTGATCAATTATGACTGACAATTACCATGGTTTTGGGCAGTTAATCCATCTTAGCTACACCTCTACGCATCCTGGTCTCCTCACATTCTCCCATCTTCTCTGAAGTTTGCTTTGCTTTATGCCCTAATATTCCCTAGGCTTTGAAATAGGGATCACTGTGCTCATCTGCATGTTTCATCCTGTCCCCTTGATACAATACTATTTTAAAAATGATAGAGTTTAAAGAACCCCAGGCTAAAAATTTTGTGGTTCAACACTACATCTCAGATATATTGTCCGTACTGTTTTGACCTTATGTACAGATTTAAGTAAGAAGACTCTTGCCTTTCATCTTAGATTTCAGTCACTTAAGCCAGGTCACTAGTCCTGGGGTTTTGTCTTCTCCTTGCCTGTTGAAATTCTTTAGAGCTATAAGTCCTGCCTTAATCACAATTCCTGGTATCTTGGTCCCCAATTATTTGTGTGGTATTTATGGTAACTTGTGCTGATGACTCCCAGATATGTATTCCAAACATATGTACGGAATAGTTCTGTTTTTAAAAGTGCTATTCAAACAGCATTGTCCTCACTCTCAACTTTGTCATCTGAAGTAAACTTTATTTAATCTAGTATGAAAACTCCTTGAGCTATAAAATAGTATGAACTTTTTTGGTAGAAAAGCTATAGTCACATCACAATAGGACTATATAAATTAACAACCATATTTCAGAAGAACTGAAAGTATAAACATGAGCCCTTAAATATCTAAATAACTAGGGTCTTCTAATAATTCACTGTATCAAACTCTAAAAAAGTTTGACTAATCCCAAGAAATCTTCTGATTAAGTAAATCAAATAAATATTTTCACCATGAAAAAGATCATCCTACAAAATCTGTTTGTGAGAAGTTTAGTGCTTGGGCCACTCTACTTAGGGAAAGATTTTTTGTTTTTGTTTTTGTTTTTTTCCTTTTTTTTTCATACAGAGTTTTGCTCTTGTCACCCAGGCTGGAGTGCAGTGGTGCAATCTCGGCTCACTGCAACCTCTGCCTCTCGGGTTCAAGCTATTCTCCTGCCTCAGCCTCCCAAGTAGCTGGGATTACAGGCACCTGTCAACATGCCTGGCTAATTTTTGTATTTTTAGTAGAGACGGGGTTTCACCATGTTGGCCAAGCTGGTCTCAAACTCCTGACCTCAGTTGATCCAACCACCTTCGCCTCCCAAAGTACTGAGATTACAGGCATAAGCCATCACACCTGGGCAGGGAAAGATATTTTTCTATCACTAGAAACTATATTCGACAAAGAAAACCCACCCTTGTGACATAGTTTGAATGTTTGTCCCCGCCCAAATGAATTGTAATCCTCAAAGCTGGAGGTGGGGCCAGGTAAGAGGTGTTTGGGTCATGGGGGCGGATCCCTCATGGCTTGGTGCAAAAGTGAGTGAGTTCTCTGGAGATCTGTCATTTAAAAGTGTGTAGCACTTCTCCCCCCTCTCTCTTGCACTTGCTCTGGCCATGTGAAGTGCCTGCTCACCCTTCACCTTCTGCCATGACTGTAAGCTTGCCGAAGCCTCCCCAGAAGCCAAGCTGATGCCACCTAAGCTTCCTGTAAAGCCTGTAGAACTGTGAGCCAATTAAACCTCTTTCCTTTATAAATTACCCAGTCTCGAGTATTGATAGCAATGCAAGAATGGCCTAACACACCATCAAAAGTTAATAAATCTGGCTCAATGTTCTGTTTCAACTCCACTATCAAAATTAGAGTTGAGAAATCATTAATATATGTGGGTAATCTATGCTCCAGTAAGTCCTGAGTCACAATACGGGGAAAGTTTGATCTTTAGATTAGCTTTAATTGGGGTTGTTAATGTATTTATTGGTTTGGCCTGTTTTAGAGTGTGGTCTTAATATTGCCCACATGGTCTGGTTTCTCCTTGCTTTGCCAAGGAGCCTGCCTCCTGCTCAGCAAGATGCCTGCTTTGCTGTAGACTTTTCCATCTAATAGTCTTCATTAGTTGAAGAACTAAGGAAAGCCCTCAATCCTTCCTCATCCAGGATCAACCAGCTGGTCAGGACATTTTTCTTCTTGAGCATCACTGTAGCCATCCTCTTAGAACCCACGCTGAAATGTGGGGATGATCAGTTCTTGTACTGAGGCATTAAACTAGAACAAAGCAATTAAGAGGGAGAAGATTGGGAGCTGCAGCTCTATTCCTATCCCATTTTCTCACAGCAACTCAAGGAGGATCCAGGCAGTTAGGATTTAAGACTTTGGAGAGTTCTCCCTGTCTATGCTTCTTCCCTCACTTATCTCAGCCTATCTATGAGCAACTGTCTCCTGACAAGCATTCTACCTCCTTCCTCCAGGAAACCCCACATTAAGTAATATCAGGACTCTATTCCTAGTTGTTTCTTGCAAATTCTGATGGTTTCAACCTCACTGGAAGTTCATGTAGATTTTAATCTGCTTGAAGCTTTTGCTGGCTCCAAAGAAGACGGATGAGCTCTGGTACTGTAAATGTGTAAAAGGAATCAGTATCTAGTCTGATTTTGTTCAATGCCCACTAATGGAATAGAAACTGAATACAAAAACAAAAATGGCCAGACCGCATATAAAATAGAACACTGACCTGCAGTCTGCAAAAATCAACTCAGGAAAATAACCCAGTATCTATAGTAACCAGCCAGGAAGTCAACCAACTGTAAGTCAGACTTGTAGAAAATCAAACCACTATCTCTAGCAGCCAATTCAGGAAGCCAAACAATAACCCCAGTAATAGCCCAGAACTTGATTAAAAACTGACTACTTTCCTAATTTTTGTTCTTGCTTCCAACTTAGAATCAACCAGAGAAAGCCGAATAGGCACCCCCAACCAATCACATAGGATCTCCACTTCTAGTTACCTGCCTATAGCTTCCCTCCCAACAACCTTCAGTCAGGGAATATCTGAAGCCTTCTCTTTTTTTTTTCTACTATAAAACTTCCCCACTCCTCTGCTGCCTTTTGTTTCTCTGCCAAAATGCAAGTGATGGTGGGTGACTCCCTTGTTATAAAAAGCTCTAAATAAATAGTCCTTGCTTTTCTTATTTTTTCCCTAAGGGCAAGCACATCTTATCCAAGTAGAAATTCATTAATTGTTAATTAGTTAATTAATTATTCTAGGGATGCTCAATGTACTAGTCTCACATGAAGACAATATGCTCCTCATACCTAGATAATTTTAAAGTAACTGCTTTAGAACCTTGAGAAATAACAGGCATCATTTTGCTAAAGGAATACTTGACTCTTACTTGTTTCTGCTTTTATGGCCAGGAGCGCACACATTAGCTGAGAATGGCTCTGTGCAAGTCAACCAGGATAGATGGCACAATCTCTCAAGAGATCATTTAGGATCCTAAATAGGAAGGAGGGTACTTCAATGAATCTCACTATATTTAACTCACATTTCTCTCATTTGAAAGCACAAAACTTTTTGAAAAGTCATACAAAAGTCATACAAAGTAGGGTTAAAAATCTGAAAGACAAGCATTTACCGAAAAGAGACTCTTTCACAGAAGATATTATTTATATCCAACCACTTCCATTATTATTGAATGGGGGAGCAATAAAAGGGTTCAAACATTTCGACTGTTTCTATAATTTGTAGAAAACCATTTGGCAACCCACGAAACAAGAGACCAGAAGATTTACAAGACATTACTTGGTTCATTTACGGAATTAAATAAAAAACTATAAATCGTTAAATTATTTAAATTATATGTGGAAGTAGGAGCCTCACATTAAGCATAAATTTTACGACCACTGTGATAGTGTCTGAAAAGTTGGCTGGAAGGGCCTGCAAATTACATATTTGCATAAGGAATAAAGGGCACTGCCAAGACCAAACACACACAAAAATGTATCCTGGAAGAGAAAGCATGGATCACAGGCTTAACCCAATAGCAACATCCCAGTCACTGAAAGAGGAACAACAAGCTTACAATTTTAGTTTAACAAAATTGTGTTTGCCCTCTACTGTAGCCCAAAATTGAACTCAAAGAATGGCAAGTTAATACAAAATAAGCTTTTTACACTCAAAAATTCCCAAGAGACTTTATAAGAAGTATGATTAGTACACTAGGGAGAAAGACCTCCTTGCCACTTCCTGATAGCCCAGTGTGGGTAGGGCCCTGCACATCGTAAGTACAGCCATGACAGCCAAGAAGCAGCCACGAGAGAAGGCATGGCCTTCCCCTTAGCAGTGTCAGCACAACTACAGCAGTCAGGTTCCCCAGGGTCCCAGCGCCAAGCATTTCCAGAGCAGCAGAGGGCAGCCTGTTCTCTTTTTCTCTTTCTTTCTTTCTTTTTTTTTTTTTAAAGACAGAGTCTCGCTCTGTCGCCTAAGCTGGAGTGCAGTGGCATGATCTCGGCTCACTGCAACCTCCGTCTCCTGGGTTCAAGCCATCCTCCTGCCTCAGCCTCCTGAGTAGCTGGGATTACACGCACCCGCCACCATGGCCAGCTAATTTGTGCACTTTTAGTAGAGACAGGGTTTTACCATGTTGGCCAGGATGGTCTTGAACTCCTGACCTCAGTTGATCTGCCTGCCTTGGCTTCCCAAAGTGCTGGGATTACAGGCGTAAGCCACCATGCCAGACCGGGCAGTCTTTTCTCAAGCGACTGGAGGCAGTGTCCTTGACAAGAGCATCATCACCCAAATCACCTGTGCCTGCATGAAGGGTCGTACAGGGCTTTCCAGGTAGCAAAAGATAAGGAGGTGGATTGGCCACATGCTCACATTGTTTAGAGGGATATGTGAGAAAGAATCATAGAAATAAATGCAGAAAACTTTGAGTGCGGTTAGAGGCCCCATATCGAAGATGAAGATGAGAGCCAGAACAAGAGAACTTATTACTATTCATATGATCCCCATTTTCCTTCAAGGATGATAAGTGGTTTAGGGAACACTAGTTTCAGGTATATAATTTTATTTTCAGGGGTGCTATTTTGAAAAATATTTAAATAATAGAGTGTTTCTTTGTCTCTCCCTGTTCTCTACCACCTTGAATCATGATATCTGGAAGCCTCTCTGCCATTATCACCCCAGAAAAAATTCCTTCCAGATTGGGAGAGAAAATAAAAGAAAAGAAGAAAACAGGGAGGGAGAAGCCAAGTAGGAAGACACAGCCAGAGACATGTGACCTACTTCCCAACTGAAGGTGAAAACCTGAGAAGACAGAGGTGATGGCGGGGTAGGGGGAACACAAGGACACTCGGGCAGTGGTTGGCCTCCTTTGGGAGGCCCAAGAAAACCTGCAAGCTTCTAGGAGCAGCCTGGCATGTGACTTGTGCCACATCCCGTATGGCACAGGAGTAAGGTATCCTGGCAGACAGAGGTGACAAAATAGATGAGCCTGAAGTTCTGCTCCTGGCTTTCCTCCACCTTCACATGGCTTCAAGGGATCGTGGAGTTCTGCATGCCTGGCGGACAGCCCAGGCAGTCAGAGACCTGCAGGATTGGCAGAAACATGGAGTCGGAACATGCTGAAGTAGGTGGAGATTTCTTAATCAAAAGAAAATGACCAGATCACAGATTTCAGCAATCAGTGACAGCACATATTTCTAGAACTGCAGGTGACATGAGAGGCACTTCAGTGTACAACAGGCCAATCAGAACAGGGAGGACCCAGAGGATACCTGGCAGACAGTGCAGTCCCCTGTCCTGATGATACAAAATGACATAAGACCCTCCTCCTAGATATAGCAACATGCCATCTTAGAAAGGAGCTGGGGGAGGGAGCAAAAATCTGAAAATGGAGCTTTTACCTGAAAGATAATAACATACAAAAGAGATCATTAAGGAGACAAATAATTTTTTGGCACTTCAGAATTCCACTCTTCCAACATTGACCCCACCCTACACATACACCTAAAGGGGACAAGCCTCATGAGAAAGTTATATCAACTGCAGGAAAGGAATAGTTTTCATTTCATCTTTGCATCCAAGTTGACCCCAAAAATTTGTATTCTAAGACGCCCTCAAAATGTTTTATATCTTCAACATTATCATGACTGTTTATGAGAGAAAATGCAATTGACATGGAGGGGGAGAAGAAGCAAAGAGAAAGAAAGTTCATGAGACAAAGGGAGTGGTTTGGAAATTCCCTGCTTGGTCTGAGGACTAGTTTAGTGGATCTGGGAGAAAGTTGAAGGAGAGGGCATATAGAACCATGGGGAGAGAGCCACACCAAGGTTGCTGAACACAGTCCAGCATGTCAAAGAGAGGACTAATGGTGTGAGTGAAGAATACAATGGTGCAGCAGCAGCTGTCAGCATTAATTATGACAAATCTATAACTGATGGAGATATTGGCATTTTCAGAATATGTCTCCAATGTTGTGATGCATCTGCTACTGTGCCTTCAAATGACAGCAAGAAAAATGGTGGGGCATTTTTTCCATACACTGCATACTAAGCTTTGAAATTCAGTATTATTTCAGAGTCATAATTTATTGACTCCTGTGGAGTTTGAGGCACATGAGTTGTATAAAAAATGGAATCATGACAGAAAGATCATTCTGATTCTAACTTATTACAGGTCTGTATGGAGTTATTTACAATAAAGAAGGTGCTTGTTTCCAGTAAGAGCCTAGAGTTTTGTTAATGCCATTTTTCAGTACTGCGCTGGCTTGGATGTGGGACAGAGTAGAATTATAAAGAGTTTGTCTTTGGAGGGACACCACAGAGATCTGGAAGAGCTCTGCAAACGGTCCTCTCAAAATACCATGCCTAAGCTCCAAAGGTTGCACTGTTGTCTAATTATGCTTAAGAATTGATGTTTCTGAGTTTCCTAATCTAAATCTATGTAGAGTTCATTCCTTGATGAGCAGCAATTCTGAGTGTCTCAATAAACTGATGTGCAGATTTCTGGAACAGTATTTGCATGAGGAGCTCCCAAAGGGAGTGTGAGTCAGGCAAACACCACTGGGCCAGAGACAAACTTCAGCCATGGGAGAAGATTGAGGATTCTGAATGCAATCTGAGGTCCCTTGGGTTTGCCTTTCAGTCCAGCAGCAAGGGTCTATGGCAAGGAGGGAGAAATTGGAAATAAAAGTCAAAAGTCCTGTCTTGCTAAAAGCATTCAAATCAGAATTCATAAGAAACTGTCTAATTTTTTATTAGATGATTTGTCTTATATAAAGGTAAATAATTTTAATTATTTCTGTGTGATAACAGTTCCACAAAGAGGAGAAAAGCATTTTCTCCAAAGTTGTTCCTGGAATTACTGAAATTATGGAAAAACAGCCTTGGCCCCAAAAACTCCAATACATCAGCAAAAGGAGAGCACCATGGGCCCTAGCAGAAGTGGCAAAGATGTGCAAGCTGGGTATGGATTCCTGACAGAGTTGACAGTACGCAGGGGAATTAGAGATATCCAGCAGAGGGGGCATCAGTACCCAGAGGTCCCTATGTGACCACTGTCTGGGCTTGTTCATAAACACAACTGAAACGTGTTGAGGACTTTAGATATAACTAGTTGGATAAGAGAAAGGACTTCACAGCAGATAGAACTCCTGAATTGGCAGAATGACACAAAAGCCACATAGTACAGGTTATTACCATTAATATTGTTAACATCCATCTATAAGATTGGGTAGGTATAGTTGGGGAACATGAATTACATAGAAGTCCAAGGCAAATTTCCATAATTATCCTCAGAGTCCCAGGGATTCTTCACCTGAGTCCAGAACCCCTAAACAGTCTAAATAATATTTAGGGAACACTCATGTTTTTGTAAGAAAACCCGCATGTTTTCAGAATTCTGTGTATGTGTCTTTATGGATATTTCTTCTGATGAAAATTTTCATAATTTTTATCAGATTATCAAATGGGAATGTGACCCCAGAAATGGTGAGAACCTGGAATATTTCCTGCAGCATCCTAAATAGATATCTCATTTCTTAGGACCCAGAGGAGAGAGAAAATGATTTTGTTTTTGTTTGGCAGGGCAGGGGGGTGGGAGTTGGTCCACTCTGAGAGCTTTGGACTTGTTTTCAAAAATCTGTGATCAAGGATATCTTTGATCTTCAGAATATTTGCCCCTGCAATGCCAGAAACTCAAATCTAGGTAGTGGGGTCATATATTTCTCTCCTCTGTCCCCAACTTGCAGTACAGAGCTATGATCAGTCTACCCAAAATAATCTCAACAGATTCCAAAAGATAACCAATGCAAATTGCAAGAATATTAGCCATTTGCACATCATTAATTAACCTTTCATAAGAATTTTTCTTCCACTGAAAATGGTGGAAACCGGGGCTGAGTGAAGATGTTAAAATCAGGCTCTGTGTACTTACTGAGAAGCACTGTCTGGATAAGGAGATAGGATACTGGGCCTGCTCTGATGGACATTTTTTTATTGACAAGGATACAGAATGGGAATTTTCAGTTTTGTGATCACAGTAACCTTAGCTGATAGCAGTGAACCATCCATGTTCTTGTTGAGATGTACAGGTACTATCTACATGCCTTGGAACTAAAAAGAAAAGGAAAAAGGCATAAGGGCATGGTTAAACAGATAAAAAATAGACTTTTTTTTTTCTTTTACTAAGGACTGTATTCTAGCTCTCTTCAGCATTCAGTTGGACTATTTTATATAAAGATAAATCCAATCAAATATTTAAGAATTACCAGTTGGTGACCTTAACCTAGCATCATTGACCTTGTAGGTATTTCAGTTCTGCCGAGATAATTACCAGGAGAACAAATCATAAATATAAGTTGTTACTACTGTAAGCAAAATCCACTGCAAAAGCAGTTAGTTCTGAGACAAATTACCTAAGGAATCCACCAGATCGCTAAGGTCCTTCCATTGTGTTCACTAGTCAAAATTTTAACATCAGCATTAAATCAAAATTTTACATTGCCAGGGACTTCTCTCTTCAGAACTTTAAACAGTGTCTCAGAAATGCATTTCACTATGCACACTAAAACCTACATCAGAGATGGTAGTAAAAGCCTAATCTCTTTAAAACAGAAAGAACAGAATTGGTCACTTCAAAAATTACCCTGTGATCTATGGTACTGGGATAATACAGCGAATTTTTGTGACATACAGGGCCACAAGCATACCAAAAAGGGGATTTTCAAAGGACATTTCTTCTTGTTAAACTGTTTTTAATGACAATAATTACTTATAATGGAGACACTTAACCACTAACCGTGGGATAATCTCAAGATATAACTGAACAGTTTTAGAAATTTATGTCAAAATTAATCAATCTATCTAATTTTTATTAAAGGAAGAAGAAAAAATTCTCTGAAGATCACACTTTCTTATAAGGCTATAAGTTTAAGCAGCAGTATAATTAGAAAAAAAAAATTTATTAAAGGGCTGGAAATTATCCTCAAATTAAAACATTTACAGCCTTGAGCTGTAATTAGGGCAAAGGTAAAGGAGAGATTCACAAAGCAATCCTGGCTGCTTCTGACTGCTCCTTGGAAGCTGTCTTTGCTAATTCATTATCTTGCTTCCACTGTTAATTATGTGGCTCCCCAAGGCTTGATAATGACTCTTTTTCCTCTTTACCTTTCCTTCTAGTTTATTCATTGCCTTATATGATTTTAACAATTCTGTTAGAGATCGAGCTAACATTGATTGATACCTTCTGAAAGCTGAACTCTGTGCTAGGCATTTTTGAAATTAACCGCAAACATCATATGCCTAATTTCCTTGATTATTCCTTTCCACCAAACAGTTCCACATGATGTTCTAGGCTCTATCAAAAAACAGTTCAGATGTGGTGCAGTAGGAAGATAACTGAAAGTGAAGGGGTAGGGTTCTTGTCCCAGCTCTGTCACTGATGAGTTAGGTGGTTGGAAACACGTCACTATATTTCTCACAGTTTTAGTAAAATAAAGATCTTGAACTAGATCAAGAGTTGGAAACTGGCTGTCCACTAGACAAATCCAACATGCAGACATATTTCCTTGGCCTGCATAATGATTTAAAAATCTGGAAGATTATGTAAAACTCTAGATTTCTGTCTTGCAAAAGTAGAATATCCAAGCCTGATTTATTGGATGGCAATAATTGACTGCAGCCAAGCAGCAATTGCCCCTTTAGGAAAGGCCTGTATTCTCCTGTTTCTTACAATCCACAACCTACCCTATTGTATTAGAAGTGTTCCCCTTTGTTCATTCATTTTACAGGACTTACATCTTAATCAGATGGCCAACTCTAGGACAAAAATGCACTGGTTTTACTTCTAAACATAGCTTATAATTTACTATATTTCTGGCTTCCTCCCCATCTTAGTTTAGGACCATAAGCATATATCTAGCATAAGTCTATCTCAAATTTTTCAGTGTTAAATAAATTCATTTCTTTCATTGAGCTACTCAAACCTTTCTAAATTCTGTTTGACAATTGTCATCATAGCTAAACCCCCAAAACTTTAAAATCTTGTTTTTACTTCTCTCTGTACTTGCAAACGATATAATATATAAGCTTATATATTTATATATTATAATA
>NW_012101266.1:2960075-2985723 GCF_000951045.1 Mandrillus leucophaeus | reverse complement strand
ATATAAAGTCTTTCTCAGAAATTACAATTTTCATTATTTTATAGCTAGGTTGTTATAGCCAGAAAGAATAAAATAAAGAATATCTTAGAAAAGAATAAAGAATATCTTAGAAGAAGAAAGGATATCTTAGAATATTCTTTCTAAGCCTCTCCATAACCAATCCTTACATTGAAAGTAAGAACATTTATATTCCTTATAAATCTATAAAGCTTCTAACAACTTAGTGCATCTCCTAAGGAGCAATCATGGGTTTTAAAAATTGTTGTAACAGAGACTAAAAATGACTATTCATGAACCACTCACTCCTGCTTCCTTAGTTACAAAACTCAGACTTTATTTTGGGTGTTAAGGCAAGAAGCTAAAAAACTACACTTCTCAGATGCTCTTGTTAAAATTTTTTAATTGATACATAATAGATGTAGATATTTTCAAGGTACATGTGATAATTTAATACATTCATGTAATATATATAAAGATCAATTCAGTGAAACTAAGATATCCATTACTTTAAAATTTATCTTTATGCTAGAAACAGTTGAATTATTTTCTTCTAGATATTTTGAAATACATAATAGATTGTTGTAAACTATTGTCACTCTACAGATCTATCAAACACTAGGTTTTTCTTCTTCTACCAAACTGTATAATTGTACCCATTAATCAAACTCTCTTTTTCCTCTCCCCTCCCAGCACCTTTCCCATCCTCTGGTAACCACCAATCTACTCTTAATCTTCATGAAATCACTTTTAGCTCCCACATGTGAGTGAGAACATGTAATATTTGTCTTTCTGTGTTTGGCTTATTTCACTTAACATAATGACCTAAAGTTCTATCCATGTTGCTGCAAATTACAGGATTTTATTCTTTTTATGGCTGAATAATATTCCATTGTATATACATACAAACCACATTTTTTTAACCCATTCATCCATTGATTGACACATAGGTTGACTGCATGTTTTGACTATAATAAACATGAGCGTACACATATTGCTTCAATATATTGATTTCCTTTCCTTTAAATATGTATCCGGTGATGAAATTGCTGGATCATATAGTAGTTCAATTTTTACTTTTCTGAAAAACCTCCATTTCATAGTAGCTGTGCTAATTTACACTTCTATCAATAGCATACAAGGGTTCCCCTTTCTCCACAGCCTCAGTCTTTTTGATACAAGCCATTTTAACTGAGGCGAGATGATATCTCATTGTAGTTTTGATTGGCATTTCTCCGATGATTAGTGATGTGGAGCATTTTTTCATATACTTGTTTGCCATTTGAATGTCTTCCTTTTAAAAATGTCTGTTCTGGCCGGGCACGGTGGCAGCCTGTAACCCTAGCACTTTGGGAGGCCAAGGTGAGCAGATCACTTGAGGTCAGGAGCTCAAGACCAGCCTGGACAACATTTTTATATATATATATATTCTTGTTATTAATCTCTCTTGTCACATGAGTAGTTTGCAAATATTTTCTCCCTCCTGTGGACTGTCTCTTCACTTTGTTGATTGATTGCTTTGCTGTGCAGAAGCTTTCCAGCTTGACATAATCCCATTTGTCTATTTTTGCTTTGGCTAATTGTCTGTGCTTTTGAGGTCTTACCCCAAAAATATCTGCCCACACTAATGCACTGGAGCATTTCTTCAATGTTTTTTTCTAGTAGTTTCATAGTTTTGGGTCTTAAATTTAAGTCTTCAATCCATTTTGATTTGATTTTTGTGTATGCTGAGAGGTAGGAGTTCAGTCTTACTCTTCTGTATATGGTTAGCCAGATTTTCCAGCACCATTTATTGAATAAACTGTCCTTTGCCCTATCGTATGTTCTTGGCATCATTGTTGAAAGTGAGTTGGCTATAAATGTAAGGATTTTATCTGGGTTTTCTGTTCTATTCCATTGGTCTGGTCTGTGTGTCTGTTTTTATGCCAGTACCAGGTTGATTTGGTTACTATAGCTTGGTCATATATTTTGAAACCAAGTAGTATGATGCCTCTAGCTTACTGTTTTTGCTCAAGATTGCTTTGGCTATCCAGGGTCTTTTGTGGTTCCATATAATTTTTAGAATTGTTTTTGTTTTTTCTATTTCTATGAAGCATGTCATTAGTATTTTGATAGGGATTGCATTGACTCTGTAAGTTGCTTTGATTAGTATTGTCATTTTAACGATATTAATTTGACTTCCTTCTTTCCAGTTTGGATGCCCTTTATTTCTTTCTATTTCCTAATTGCTGTGGTCAGGACTCTGAGTATTATGTTGAAAAAAAGTGGTGTAAGTGGGCATGCTTATCTCGCTCCAGATCTTAGAAGAAAGGCTTTCCATTTTCCCCTTTTTGGTACTACATTAGCTGTGGGTTTGTCACATGTGGTATTTATTATTCTGAGGTATGTTTTTTCTATACCTAGTTTGTTGACGATTTTTATTCATAAGGCAATGTTGAAATTTATCAAATGTTTAGCATCTATTGAAGTGATCATATGATTTTTGTTCTTGGTTCTGTTGATGTGATGTGTTACATTTATTGATTTGCATATGTGGAAACATTCTTGTATTTCTGAGCTGAATACCACTTGGTCATGCTGAATGACATTTTTAATGTTGTGTTGGTCTGAGTTTTTGTTTTGTTTTGTTGCATTGCAATAAAGAAATACCTAAAGCTGGGTCATTTATAAGGTAAAAAGATTAATTGGATTATGGTTCTGCAGGCTGTACAGGAAGTATAACACTGGCATCTGCTCCTGTTGAGGGTCTCAGGAAGCTTCCAATCATGGTGGAAGGCAAAGAGGGAGCAGGTGCCTCACATGGTGAAAGTGGGAGTGAGAGAGCGAAGTTGGAGATCCCTGACTGTTTTTAACAAACAGATATTGAGTGAACTAACTGAGCAAGAACTCACTCATCACCAAGGTGAGGGCACTAAGCCATTCAGGAGGAATCCACCCTATGATCAATACCTCCCAGTAGACCCCGCCTCCAACAATAGAGGTCACATTTCACCATGAGATTTGGGGGAACACATGTCCAAACATTATCAAATGTGTTGCTGGATTTGGATTGCTAGTATTTTGTTGAGGATTTGTGCACCTGTGTTCATCATGATGCTGACATGTAGTTTTCTTTTTTTGTTTCATCTGTGTCTGGCTTTGGTATCAGGGTAATGCTCACCTTGTAGAATGATTTTGGAAATATTCCTTCCTTTTCAATTTTTTGGAAGAGTTGAGTAGAATTAGGATTAGTTCTTTAAATGCTTGATAAAATTCATCAGTGAAGCCATCAGATCTTAGACTTTCTTTGATGGGGTTTTTTTTATTATTATGGTTTTGATCTTGTTGCTTATTTTTTTGTTGTTATTGTTGCTAAGGTTTTCTACTCCTTTATGGTTCAATCTTAGGTTGTACATTTACCAGAATTTACCCATTTCTTCTAGGTTTTCCCATTTGTTGGTATACAGTTCTTCATAACAGTCTCTAATGGTTCTTTGTATTTCTGTGGTCTCAGTTATTATGTCTCCTTTTTCTTCTCTGATTTTACTTACTTGGGTAATCTCTCTTTTTTTATTAATCTAGTTAAAGGTTTGTCAATTTTGTTTATCTTTTCAAAAGAACAAAACTGAGACTAAAAATTGCAGTCTAGAAGATCAACAAAAAAAGGTGGATTTTTTTTTAAGATAAACAAAATTGACAAACCTTTAGCTCGATTAAACAAAGGTAGACTCTTGTCTCTACCTGGCCCATCTTCCTAGTACAGGTTGAGCATCTCTAATTTGAAATCCTATATCTGAAATGCTTCAAAATCTGAAACACTTCTAAATCCAAAATTTTTTGAGTGCCAACATGATGCCACAAGTAGAAAAGTCAACACCTGACCTCATGTGACAAATGTACAAAATTATTTAAAATATTGAATAAAATTACCTTCAAGCTTTGTGTATAAGATATATATGAAACATAAACGAATTCTGTGTTTAGACTTGGGACTCATCCCAAAGATATCCATTATATGCATATACATGCAAATGTTCCAAAATGCAAAAATTCAAAAACATTCTTCTCATTTTCTCTATTCAAATCATAATGACCATCCTTTTCTCAAAACTCTTTATATTTCATATTGTCTGTTAAGACTTTCTCCGTTAAGAATATCAAGCCCTTGCCACCCCACTTACCCAGGGACCCCTCTACCCCTCATATTGCAAGCTTCTCTCCTAGCTACTTTGTTATCACTGAGGCTTAAATGTTTCACATAATGGATCAGAATCAAAAAGCAGAGAAGACCTTGGTATAGGGCAAAAGAAAGAGGTGGAAGCAATCAGGAAAGAGGTGAGGGAATGAAGAAGACTTCAGTTGCTTCTCAATTCGCCGTAAGGAGTTTTGTTTTGTTTTGTTTTGTTTTGTTTTAACCCATGAAGACTGTTTATCCCCTCAGGATCAAAAAAAAAAAAAAGAACTACAGAGGAAGAGTTTGAGGAAAGATCATTCCAATTAAAAGAGTCTAACTAGGATTAAAAGAGGCACTTTTAACACATGGAGTAGAATGGAAACTGTCCCTACAGGGCATTTTCAGTATTCCTATAAGGTTTAAAGTTGTCCTTGGGTCTGGAACATAGATTGAGCCTCAGCCCAACTCCCAGAACCAACACCCATTCTCACAAAGTCCATGGTCTATAGGAGAATATGCTTAGGCCTGTCTTTGCTCATCTTATCACCAGAGTCTTAAGAGTTTACTGAGCTCAATATGCTTTCTTTAAGTCCTACTTCTCAGGTCATCTTTAGTTTCTCAGAAAACCATGAAATACTTACCTATAGGCAATGAGAACAATGTGGCTGCCTTGCCTCTAACTTCTCTGCCCTCCCTGCCATTCTGATCCCATTATAGTAAAATCTATTACAGAAATCTCTTTCATCATCTCTTATATTTAAAAGCAGTCACTCTGTTGCCTGCCAGCCAAGTAAAATGTCATAAAGGCCACTATCAAAGAAAGTAAAATGATATAACAATATCCACAATAGAAAAGGAAAAACTAATGAGCCACTGACCTTAAAACATTTATGATCCCAGGGTTAGTTATGTGAAAATCCTTGAAACTTCCCCATTTTGAGTTATTAAAGAGATAATTTATTGGTTGAGTTATTAAGACTTTTTAAAATACTCATGGGGGGCAACATAGCTACTATGTCTTGGAATTTTATCCAGATTGTGAAAGAGCATCAGGGTTGAATATGAAATATCAGGATGGTCCAATAGGGACAAACCCAGCACAGAAAATATGAAAGTGGGTAGGGATGGTCAGCGAACCAGGCCACAGGTGGTATCAGGCAGGCTGTCAGTAAGTAGCTAAGCCCAGCCACGTTTTTTTTGAAACTCTCAGCCAAGACTCTAATCACTGGCAGAAGCTTTTTTCAAAATTGAAGATACAGAAAATTCAATGCAAATTTGTTTAAGCAAAGTAGAAAATAAACTGCCTCAGAGTTGGCTTAAGACATGGTTGCTCGAAAGGACCCAAATGATGTTACCAAATGTTCTCCATCTGTCCTCCTCTACTTGGCTCTACTCTCCTCCATATATTGGTTTCATTTTTTAAGAGTCACCTTCAATGTCACAGAAATGGTTACTGAAGCTCTAGAACATGCAGCTTCTTCTATCTTAGCCTGCATAAACTAAAGCATGGGTTTCCTGGTAGATCCTACAAAAGTGCTCTCCTTCTGACTCTGATAGAATCTGCTTGTGTCACATGCTTAGCCTTAAACCAATGACAAGGGCTTGTAAACATGAATGACAGAACTGGGTCATGTGTTCCATCCCTGCAAGTGGGGAAGGCATGGGATGCGGTTACTGAAGAAGGCAAAGTGGGTAAGTGACATCTATAAATAAATACTCACTACATAACCATACTGGGCCCCCATTCTGGAGAGTGAGGGTATGGACAAAAAACAAAGATAGGAGCACCCAGAAGAGCAGAAGAAAAAAATCATTTTGTCAAAATTTTCCACAAAATTGAAGCCTAGTTATTACAACAGTGACAAAAAGTCAACAGCAGAGTAACAGCAAGAAGTGATTTAGGTAAAACTCCATAACTCCATGATGTAAACGTCAGGATCTGTCTTAGTTTCTCGTAAAGGTATGGTCATGTACATGATTTATGGCAAAAGGAGCACTCAGAGGCAGGCCTGATATTCTTCTGCTGAAGAATGGAGTACACTCAAACTAGGTCCCAAGTAAGAAAGATTAGCTGCGTCCAGTTTACTTAAATTCCTTGTCAACGAATATGAGGAGACAGTGCCCAGCTGCTCAGTTTTTATGACCCATGGAAAAGTCCTTCTGAAGAAAGTGATGGTTCCATGCAAGTTCATGAAATTGTAAAATCTTTGCAAATTCTGCCCAAACCACAAGATAATGAATAAACAGGTTAAACCAAGTGCATAGGAGAGCAACTGCATGCCTCAATTTGGATTCTGAACGTGTGTCTTATCCCAATTCCTAGCAAGAGATGCAAATCCAAAGCTTGAGAGCAAAAGGCACTCAGTAACTGGCCTTGCATGTGTCAGCTGGGGGCTGCCTGATAGACGATGACAGCCTGACCCCTCTCCTGGACAGCATCATGACAGGTCTGGACACTTGAAATCATCAGCTTCCAGAGGCGAGGTTCCAAGCAGCTACTGCCAGGCATGAGCAAAACACAGACTCAGCTGCAGCAGGCAGCACGCTACATCCCAAGAGCAGCAACTGAATGGGGCAGGGAAGGAGGTGAGTTGTGTTTGGATCCTGATTCCCACACTAAGCTCGACTCTAGCATAAGCAAGGACATGCTTACTGCCAGAAGAGCTTTAAACTGTGCTGTCAGAGAGTTTTGTTTTCCAGAGCTCTTCCCAACTGGACCTTCTGTCCTTGTTGGAACAGATTCTCTAACTCTCCCTGGGACAAGGCAGGTCCTTATTCCAACCAGTTACAGCTGATTGCACTTCATCCCACAGTTCTACATGGAATATCTGAATTCCATTCTAACAAACTTATTTTTAATTTAGTATTCTCATTCTAACTAGACTTGGTTTTATACCTCTAGATTGGTTTGAAAAATAGAGTAGTCTTACCTTAAATCTGAGTATGACCTAAGAATGTGCTAACATTCCTTGTCCAAATATCAGTTTCCTGCCATGCTTAAAGCTGGATCTGTTTCCAAAATCCCTTGTAAATTTAAATTATTTAGTACATTCATTGATTAAAACATTAAAGCATGTATTGACATTTAATATGAATGTGTTTACGTGTTATACCACCAAATAGGTAGCATATTCATTCAAGAGAGAAGCAGAAAATTAAATAACTTTTGCACCTGCACAGCACTTGGAGAAGGGCCAGTGACTTTCCTTACTCCTTACCTGAACCCATGAGACCATCATCTGCCTCTCTATGCTGGGTTCTGGAATCAATCTCCTTCTTAGACAGGGTAACTGTTGTAAGCTACTCAGGTCAGTACTGAAGGGTCAGCATCAAATCACACTTGCTGTTAGTCTCATGCCAACCCAATCAAGTAAGCAGTCTTCCAAAAGCTATACCCAGGCTTGATCCCATACCCCTGACTGAATCTCTAGGTAAGCAATATGTCCTATGCCTTGATTCCCCTAGACTAGAAGCCCTGTCCTCTTCTTGCCAGTCACTTCCCCAGTTCCTGGGGACTCAGTTTTTCTACCATAAATCAGACCTCCTTGCAGCTCTTCAAATGCTTCCTCCCAGACACCTCATTGTTTGCTCCACCTCTCTATCAATAAAATCTTCTTACCTCTTTTAGACCGCCCGATGCCTCCAACTTGCTAAGAAACCACTTGCATCCACTTACCAATTACAATATGCTATAGGATATGTTTCATCCACCTGGTTTACCTTTCTTGCTGCCCTAAAGGGTGGCCAGGGCCTGCTCTACCTATGGCTGTGAATTCTGCCTTTCCTGGCCACTTCACTACATACAGCTCATTTTTTATATAGCAGGTACTCCCAAGTGGCATTTATTTGTTTTGTTTTGGTATCTTGAAATAATTAGTTGAAAATGAGAAAATGGTCATCTCACTCTTAGCCTGAATGTGCAGTACTTCCAAAGACCTGAAGCCAAGCATTATTTTCCTTTTCAGACAATAGAAAAACATATTAGTTAATTCTTGTGCAAACACTAAATTTCCCTGTCATGCAGATCGGTCTTCTTAAGCTTCACCACTGAAAAACCTTTTGCTTCAGAGCACAATAAAACACATAACGCCTGCGTCAGACTTGCTTCCCCACATGCTGAAAATCCCTTTGAATTTGAACATTTTATCCTAAAAATGAAAATTTAGCTTCTACCTCATAATATATACTTTTTTGCATTTTAAAATACTCAATTACTTACCCTCAGGTAGAATTGTAGCTACTTCAAGAAAGTGGATTCCATTTATTCTGTGGTTTCATACATCCCTTCACACATATTTCTGTTTCCACAGCATATATTCAGCCTTAGCCTGATAATCCATGTAGAATAAGATTAATATTCTTTTCAGAAAAAAAATCTTATGATCTATTGGATTGAACATAAATATAATTGACAAAGTCTGCCTCCTTTTGCCTCCTTAAAAAAAATAGCTTATTTTCTCTTATTCCACATCCTCTATGAAACAAGACAGTTATATTTCCCTAAGAATGCTGTGAAGTTGAAAAGCTTCCTTTTGTTGAAGTTTCTAAAGGAAAATAGCTATTCTTGGCTACCTCAAATAAAATGAAATATGTGGTGTTACTTTATTCCTGACTTTACTGAAAATACATTAAATCCATGTACTAATTTTGGACCTACATCCCTATCTATAATTAGTAGTAGCAATATCAATACATGCTTTTTTAACTTCTTAAAAAATATTTTATCCTTGGCTCCTACCTTACAGAGGAAAAAAAATTTAAACATTACATATTTGAAGTAAAAGTCAACTTTACTGGCAGATTAAGACACTTTTTGGTGCTCATTAATTAGGAAATTTTTATGTAAATTAAGATCTTTGAACAGATAATATGGTCCAAAAATGTTACTTTAATGAGAATTTGATGAGCCTTTACACAGAAGACTTAAAACAAAACAAATTTCAATTGATCTGGGAGTGTAGTTCTTTAAAAAATGAATAGACAATTTCTATTATACAGTAGAGTTTTACAAAACTGTAGCATGAAAAGAAGTATTACAATTTGGTGGAGTGGGAAGAAAGGCAAGCTAGCAATCAGAATGTCATATTTCACAATTCAGGAGATCATTGTCCTGGAGATTCCTCCAGTCCTTGTTGGCCTTACCATGTCCTTGAGTACTGGATATAACCCTCTTTGCAGGAAAAGCAGAAGAGAAAAAAAAAGGCCTCTTTGAAAAGCAGTAGTAAAGGATCCCTGGAGGATTTCTGAGCTCTTGAAAGAAGCTTCATGGCAACAGCTTGACTCTGCTTCCTGCCTCAGTGAAGGATGCTGAAATATGAACTGGGAGTGAAGCATTGGACTATTTGCAAGTTCATGTTAAAATATGATTTCCCAGTTCAACAATAAAGTTGATTCAGAATTAAATCAAAATAGTGATTTAAAGGTGCCCTACAAAAGAGCTTGGTGCATTAAATAAGCACCAACCACTTTTGTTCTTACAAGTAGTCTCATGCGGGAAGATGTAAAGAAGATTCCATCATCTCCAATATTGCAGAGAGAAAAACGTATGCAGAATACAGTATTTCACCAATGGTCATAATATCAATGTCATTAAAAGTTACATATGGAAATTGCTTCTCAGGTCAGTATTCAATCATCCATATTACACCACTTACAGTTTATTTTTAAATTTTAATAAATCAGGATAATGCCTTCTTTACTATTATAAAATTCCTTTCTCATTCCAAACCATTGCATGGTTTTCTTCCATGAAAGTACATACCCTAAAAACAAACAAGCTTGAAAAACAGATAATGGTGGGGGGAATGTATAAAATAGTGTAAATTACTTTCTGTATCTGTCTTTAGGCACTTTTAATGTGTGACTCTGTGTTCTCTTATTTCACTTCTCAATTCCCATCAACTGTAAGACACACCAATTTAACAACACCTTTTGGGGCAATGGATACACAATTAAATTGAAAACAAACTGATAAATACTAGACAATTAGTAATCCTTTTATGCTTCAGTATGAAGATCAGTTTGATCAGTAATAAAACTCTTATTTGAAAATGAACAGAAAACAGTTCATAAAGAGTAATGTGGATATTATATATATAAATTGGCTCTGTCTCACTCATAACAAAAATAAATCTAGAAGATGCCTTTTACATTAAAAAAAATCAGTTTAAGTATAAATGCCCTTCCAATTCAAAAGTCCAAAGATTCTTCATCATCACTTTTGGCCATCATACCATCATGATGCCACACTTTTTAAGCCATACTTTCAAATCTTTTTCTATATAGCAACTTTAGTATTGATAGTATAATTTCAAGTGTTTAATCTGTGCTTCTCATGTGATCAAAATTGTTTTTTTTATTTCCTTGTTGAATTAGTTACTAAAAGTCAAACAACTTCTCTTGACTGTCACCTGGAAGCTGATGATGATGGTGGATATTCAGTGACAGTTCTTCATGAAATATGAATTGTTCCTGAAAACTGTCCTGGCTTGTGACAAAAAAAAAAAGGAAGCTTTATCCACAAGTGGTAATTTCCACCACCTAATTCTACTGCCTGGGATTGGACAGTCATCTGCATTCATGTTCTTATTCAATACTACGCCATGGTATGACATTTTCAAAGGGATTTACATGGCACATCATGTTACAAGCACCAGTAACATAGCTAAGGGACCATAAAATTAACTGATACCTTGTGTGCATGGAAAAGTTCATATATTCACAGAAAATGTACCCTAAGTTTTAGTCCTCTTACTGTTAGCTAGGTAATTTATTTTGATATTAATAAAATATAATAGAATGTCTCAATTCCAAGAACTACTCTGAAACATAGACCTAAAAGGAATTCATTGGGGCATTATGCAAAGTGGCAGCATTTTGCTAATGGGCTGTTAGCTATAGATACCCTCTACGGAAGACTCACTGGCCTCTATCTGGCAAAGTTTTTCTTGTTGTTTGTTTGTTTGATTTTTAGGGGGTGCAGTAGACAGGATTTCTAAGAAGTCCTCTTAAAAATGTCCTGCCCTACCCCCCAGAAACTGTAACTATAGGATATCACACACATGAGTATGTTTTGTTACATTACAAAAGGGACTTTGCAGATGTAATGAAGGCTACTCGTCAGTTGACTTTAAGATGGGAAGATTACATTGGTTTATCTTGGTAGGCACAATATAATCACACAAGCCCTAAAAACCAGACACCGTTTTCTGGCTTATGACAGGGAGGAAAGCAAAGGGAAATTCAGAAAGAGTCAGAGCAGAAGAAGAATTCAGTGTAACACTGCTGGATGAAAGATGGAGGGGGCCACATGAGAAGGGACTCAAGGGGCCCTTGTAGCAGACAGTGGACCCTAGCTGACAGCCAGTAAGGAAATGGGAATCTCAGTCCCGCACTGCAAAAAACAAAAACAAAAACAAAAAAACAAAAAACAAAGGATTCTGCCAACAATCTGATTGGGCTTGGAAACTGATTCATTCCCAGAACCTCCAGAAAGAATCCAGCCTGACGGAAACCTTGATTTGGCCCGTGGGAGACCCTGAGCAGAGAACCCTATTAAACCTACAAAGACTTCAGACATACAGAACTGTGGGTGCTGTTTTAAGCCAGAGTGTTTGTGATCATTTGTTACTGTAGCAGTAGGAAACTGGCACACGCAAATAGCATGTGGAGCAGGAGGAGAGGATGGAGACTGTAGTCCAGTCAGTCTGAAAAGATAGTGTAGTCCAGTTGATCGAGGGGATGATTGGTGTCCTAGCTGTTTCACCTCCACCTACCAGACATAGAGATAACAACATAACCCATGAGGTATGCATGTGAGCCATCAGAGTTTAGCTATCTATACATATAATTAAGGTTTTGTAGGGTTTCTATTTTTAGGAAAGAAGTATAAGCAGTTGTTCTTATAAATCTGAATTTTTAAGTGATAATATTTTTTAGAAAAAATTATTCCTCATCCAGAACTTAAGAAGTCAAAAAACCTTAAGATCCATGCCAAAATGGTTTTGTTTAATGGTATTTTTGCCTAACTCAGTAAACATAAAACTCAATATGTCATACATCATATCAGGCATTTTCCCACTTTCTCAATGATTTCTGTCAATTCAGTTTAGTAATACCTACATTTTTCACCCAACCTCACCTCAAAGACAACTATTCCCTTTTCCAAAAGAGTAGACATCTGTCCTTATTCAACCAGTATTCATTAAATGACCCTATTAGATGCCAAAACATTCTACTATTAATAGAAACTGATCAAAGATGAACAAGATATAATCCCTTCTTTCAAGATTCAAGATATCTAGTATGGAGGACATAAAACAAGAAAATATTCACTTACCGAGCTATCACATCTTAAGAGGAAACCTAGAAACTAGAAACTGAGTGATAAATAACTTGTGGAAGTTTAAAGTGTCACAGTGCACTGACAGAATGTGAAGCCTTGCCATAGCTGTATATTTGTTTAATTCTTTAGTTCACCTTTAAAACCTATCTCTAGATATACAAATCATAGAGAGATGTGATGAATAAATTCCACAAGTGAAAAACACAGGTGAGGAAAATACCAAGTGTTATAATTTCATCTATACACAATTCAGTCTAATCAAGAGAGAAAATGGTCAGAAAGCATTTGATCTGTTTTTTTCTTGATATTATTAGTTCTATAGCTAATGCAATGTTTTTGGAGCTGGGGTTTGTTTTTCTTACTTGTGTTATCAATTTATTAGTATAAACTTACACTTGTCAACACAGATTTACGGCAATGGAACTACCTATTACAAACATTATAGGCTTCAAGGACACTTGGTTAAGAGCTCGAAACACTTAAATTGCTTTAACACTTGCTACTATATTTCAGTTTTACTTATAAGAAAACATAAATAGCCAGAGTCCTGCTAGAAGAAAAAGTTATTTTGGTAATACTTCTGATTTTCCTTCTGATTTTTCTTTCTAATTCCAAGGTTATTTTCATCTGTGAATCATTGCTTCCAATACCAAATAATGACGATAGTAATTCTGCCCACATGGGGATATTGCAGGAAACAGGGCTAAATTTCACTTCCTACCATAGAGCAGTTCAAATGGAAAAACATTTGTATGCTTTGAAGTCATGCCCACTCAGATTCTTTGCAGAATTTTTTTAGTAAATGCACTAAAAAGGGGGAATTTAAAAGGGGTATTCATGTGCTTGGAATTGAGCTGTGACTTTAACTGAAAATATGAAATGACTTCTGCCCACAAGAAGTATTCAGGGTAGTTGACAGTAGAACAATACGCTGAGTTTGACTGTACGGACTACCTTCCATTCCCACTGCTCCTCATCTGATCCAGGCCTTCATTATCTTTTGCCAGGACAACTGCAAGAGTCTCTCAACTGCCCACCTGTCTGCTACCCAAACATCTTCCAAATAATATCCCCGCCATATACAGCCTTAATCAAAATTCTTCGTTTTGGATTATATTGCTTCCCTGATAAAAAGCATTTGATGGCATAGAAATGTATAAAATTCAACTCAGTAAGCACTAAAGAAACCCATGTCCTGCCTTCTTGCCACCTCTCTCTCTCTAGACTCTTCTGTTTAACCCCCAGCCCTGCCATTTTAATGCATGATCCAACCAATCTTAGTTGTTTTGCCTCTATGCACCGCACCTGGCTGTTTCATACCTCCAGTGCCTTCTTGTTGCCTGGAGTATTTTCTCTTCTGCTCCCACACACTTACTCCAGTCTCCACAGGTAGAAGAGACCATCTCCTCCTTTGTGTTGCTTCGGTATCCCCATAAACTTCCTTCTATCAGACCTTTGTCATCCAGGCTGGAGTGCAGTGGCGCCATCATAGCTCACTGTAATCTCAAACTTCTGGGCTCAAGTGATCCTCCCATCTCAGCCTCCTGAGTAGTTGGGACTACAGGCACACACCACCACTATGTTGGGCTAATTGTTTTATCTTTTAAAATATGTTGTAGAAACAAGGTCTCACTATGTTATCCAGGCTGTTCTTGAACTCCTAGGCATAAGTGATCCCCTTACCTCTGCCTCCTACATTGCTAGGATTATAGGCATGAGCCACTACACCCAGCCACCATCAGACCTCTTATAATGGATTTGGAGATATCTTTCTCTTCAGGTCTATACTCTATATTAAGCTACAATAAGGCAGGGGACACGTCATCTTTGTATTTCTCTGAACTGTCTTCAAGGACATTAAAACATTGCTAGAAATAGAAAACCCATATATGAAGCAACTACAAATACAAATAAACAGTATAAAAAGAAATGTTAAAGTATATGTATCATGATCTGTCCACATTGAAAGTTCTATGAAGTCACAGGTAGAGTCTTGGTGTCAGACAGACCTGAATTCACATCCCGACTCTTCCATCTCCCAGCTGTGTGAGCACACATACTTCAGCTAATTTCCCAGAAGTGCCTACCTGACTGAGTAGCTGTGTAAACAGTAGATGAGATGTGACAATCCATCACAGCAGTTGCTAAGAAAATATCTATTCTCATACCTCTTCACTGAGAAGGGAGAGTAATTATATGTACTAAATTACTCAAGTATAACTGCTTAAAGTAGTTGAGATTTGAGCTTGACCTTGAATAGCAAGAAGAATTTGGACAGATAGATTTTTATACAAAGTGCCATTCATATGGAGAAATAGCTGTAACGAAGGCAGCTGACCTGCTTAAAACTCTTCCCAGATGTACCTAAGACCCAGCTTTCAGATGCTCTATCACTCCCACAACTCACCCCTCAGAGCAATGTGAGAATCATTACACATGAATGCAATCCAGCTTCAAAATCCCTTTGTAAATTAGAGAGAAATGTAAAATAGTAGTAATGGTATTTAGAAAAGACTCATGCTTTAATGAAAGAATGTTCCTGAAAAACGATATTGGGCTGTTCACTTGTTTGCACAGAAGTACACATTAGACTAACAGACAGCAGAGCTGGCACGACAATATCTACCAACATTCAAGCAAACACAGGGTAGGTAATAATTTCCATGTGTGGATGGTTCCAGTGTTAACAAAGCAGTCTAAAGCAATCTCATTCACTTTTATGGTTAAGTATTCAAGAAGCATCTTTTTTTTTTTTTTTTTTAACATTTGAATGTTTTCATGGCTGAAGGGAGACCAGTATAGCCTGGAAAACAATTTACAATGATGTGTAAAGTAGTTACATTTTCCAACAAGTCTGTTTCTTCAATTATTCCACCTATATTAATAGCTCTTCATGGCATTTGATAGATAATAGTCCCAATCCAATCACCCACTTCAGCTGGAGGAGAGCAAGTGCTATCCAAATAGAAAGAGTCCAAGTTTCAAGTTGATTACAAACTCAGGCCTTTGTGCTGACCATTGCCAGCACCAGCTAGCTGTCACTGAGAAAGGGTGCTGCGGGTAGACTGGCCTGCTATCACTCTAATGCCAGTACATTCTGTTTCAGATCTGCAGCTAGGTTTGTGCTATCAGAAAACCAAAGCAATTGCTTCCTTTCTCCTACTGTTTAGGTAAGTGGAACAATGTGTAATTTGGTTTAGGTAAAAAAAAAAAAAAAGAAAAAATATAGATTGTAGGAAAAGGCTTAAAGAAAGAGATAAAGACAAAATGGAATTTTTCTCCATCTCTTGAACACAGTATGAATTTAATAAATTTAAAGATTTATAAGGAATCAAAATAAAAAATCCAAAGATAAGAACTGAAAGAATGCAATGTTGTTGAAGTACTCCTTTTCGATACCATTCATGATCATCATATGTAGACAACTACCATTGACTCTGAATTGGGGTCCCAGCTTAGGCTTTTGCCCCTTGTAATCTTCCCACACACAATATCCACAGTTAGTCTTTTTAAATGGTAAGTCAAATCCGATCACTTCTTTGCTCAAAATTCTTGAATGGCTTCCAACCTCATTCATAATAAAATCTAAAGTATTCACAAGCTTTTTCTGAACTTTCCAGCCTCACTTCATCACCCTCCTTGTGCTTACTCCAACCAAGGTATACTCTGAACTCACAAAACACTAAGCCAGCTCTCACCTGCTGTCCACACCACAACCCCTGCCAGTGGCAGACCTTTTTTTCATTCAGGTTTCCGCTCAAATGTCACCTACTCAGGGAGGTCTTCCTGACCACACGTCACTGTCATCCTCTGCTTCAATGCATTCCCCTAAATTGACCTTAGCAGTTATCAATACTTCACATTAAATTACTTATCTATCTATCTGTCTCGCCCATTAGAATATAAGCTGCAAGATTGGGATGTAGAATCTCAGAGCCTGGAACACTGGAAGCTACATAGTAGACACTCAGAAAATGTTGTGGAAGAAAGAAAGGGAGGAAAGGAGAGAGAAAAAAGGAAGTTTTCCTTGTCTTACTACTCAAATGTTGGTGTCTTTGCTCCCAAATAACTGAATGTGTAGGTTAATTGGAGAGCAATTATTTATGTCCCTGGATCCACTTGCTAGAGATAGTAACATCAGGAAAAGAGCAAGGGCTCTGGAAACAAAGAGACCTGGATTTAAATCCCATTTCCATCACCAAATAGCTTTTTGACTTTGAACAAGTTTTTAAAACTCTGTTGAACTTTACAGTTGCTAAGCCTTTAAACACCCATAAGTATTGGCTAGGCACTAGAGATACCTCAGAAAAATTGAGAGAATTAAATTAACTAACCTCCATTAAAAGTAGCTTGGCAGAAATGCATAATTAATAAATATTAGCTCTCAGTTCCCTACCCATTCTACCTCATCCTCCCAGCAGCTTTACCTGCCCAATAAATGCACCTTGGATAAGCAAAAGGAAGAGTGGCTGCTGGTAGACTATGAAACCTATAATGAGCAAACAAAGTAACTCCAGTAAAAGCACTTTGAAAAGGGTAGCACAGTATACAAATAAACGGAAGAAAGTATCATTCCCTTTGTTAAAAATGTGTTGCAAAACCAGATTTCCACGTCTTAAATTTGTAGTAAGTAAATTAGCTTGAGAACAGTCCAAGTAAAGAGGACTCTGGGGCAAAGAATAAGCCAAGTGAAGATAAAACAGAGAGAAAAAGACAAAGTGTTCCAAGGGAAATGACTACTCTTGACAAAGCATTCCAGAATGCCAGGTGCCTGAATGTCAGGGAACCGACTGGTTAGCGCCTCCAGTAAGTGCTCCATCACACTCACACTGATTCGAGTTTCCATCTTTGTAGGAGAAGAAATGGAAGCCCACAGTATCACAAACAAGCCCTTAGCTCCTCTGTGGTCATCTTTCCCGCTGATGTGTGGTCATGATCAAGCTCTGGGAAGGACAGGATGGATGATACAGTGAAAATCACCCCACCAATCAACAGAGGTGAGTAAAATATAAGCAAAGGAGAACACCGTTGATATTTATCCTCAGCCTACATGGACTCTCCCTAAATTGCCTCCCTTGAGCACACAGCACTTCAGCGAAGAAAATCAGCATTCCTCTGAGTTTCTGAAATATGTTGGGTCTTGGGATCTTCACCATCACATATACTGTCTTATTTTATCACCACAGTAATCCAAGAAAATCCCCATTTTCCAGAGGAAAAAGCTGAGACTTAGGATGAAAGAATTAAAGCCAGAAATAGCATTTAGCACTAACTCTATAAAAAAAAGAAACAAGTCAACTCTTGTATTTGTATATTAGAACTTTATAAATTACAAAGTGTTTTCACAAGCATTCCCCTAAATTGACCTTCACAAACATACCATCAAAAGCAATCCATACAGTATTAGTATCCTTACTAAATAACAGAAAAAGCTGAGACTCAGAGCAATTGAGTGATTTGTCTAAAACTGCACAGCCAGTAAGTGGCAGAACTGGGACTTGAACCCACTTCCCTAATTCTGGGAATGGTGCTCTTTCCTCTAAAAGATGATTCCTACTTCTCAAAAGAGAACCAGATTTATGTAAACCATATGCATTTTAAAATTTGAGCTGGAAAAGGATATGGTTCCCATCTAGAACCTCTAAGTAATAGCCCAAGCCCCCCGAGTTATCTGGGTAACAAAAGCTGTTGATACCTCGAAATCTCCATGGCTCAGCTCCATGAAGACTTACTTCTAACCCGAGTGAAAGCTCAAAACAGGTACTGTAGATATATGGTAATTCAAATACCCAGGTTTCATTTATCCTTCACTTGGGCCTCTGCACCCAGGCAAAGGGGAAAAGAAATGGACACACATCACTTCAGTTTCATTCTACTGGGAGAACTAGTCACAGGCCATTCCTGGATGCCAGTGGCCACGTGGTACATGGCTGTGCAGCCACTTCACATGAACAACTCTACACTATGAAAAGCAGAGCATGAATTATAAGTAAATAGCTAGTGATCTCTGTCATTCCCTACTAACATAACCAATCATGAAACAAAAAATGGCTGTGAGATAATACCCTTAAAGTCAGGAGCCAGCTTAAATTGTTTTACACAGCCACAAACAAGGATAATATTTTTAAACATTATTTGATCCTGCTGCTATATAGTCTTCCAAGGTATACAAATAATAACAAATAAATGTACATTTGCCCCCAAGGATAGTATATTCTCATCCATCAGGGAATATGAGATCACCTGGGATGAATACTAAATTTTAAAAATGTAGATTCCCAGGACCCAGACCCAGTAATTTTTACATAAGTGCTTCTGATGCCTCAGGCCCACAGACCATACTTTGTGAAATACTGGCATAGAACCATTGTTATTTCATGACTGGTGGTTATATAATGGCTGCTTAAATGTTAGACTAGAGAGAGGAGAAATGCATCAGCCATCCAACAGTCTCCTCACAAAACCCAGCAGAAGTCAGCTCCAGGAAGGAGCAGGAAATCTTTGTGGTTTCAGATTTTCCACATTCAAGCATACACCCACTCCCACAAAGGATTTGTTTTGCTGTCTAGGTTCTATTTTCTGGTCTCCTTGACACCGCAGAAACAACTTGACCCTTCGCAGAGACTCAGATAACTTCAAATGGCAGGAGGTGCCTCACAAGGACAAAGGAGACAAAGATGGATTGGGCAGATCTAAGACCTAAAAAAAAATCTGTATTTAATAACTTCTATTTTACCTACAACACTGTGGCTCTCTCTGGAGAAAGGAGAAACTAGGGTATGAGGTACGGGCTACACTCAAGCTACAAAACAGTTGTTGCTCATTAACCTTGTATAACATGACATCCGACTCTTCCTTAACACAGGTAACAAATCACTTCTCATATCAGGGAGTTGCCCCAGAAGCCTTCAAACTATTTTAAGCCTAGTTCTGTGTTCCAGAAATCATTCTAAATGTTATCAATGGTGATCCTGAGAAATTCAAGAACAGTCAGTCAAAGAAAGTAATTCAAAGTATTTTCCACTTCGTGAGTCTTTAGAAGACCTTTATATTGGAAAAACAGAAAAATAAATTAAGATTCAGAATGCTTGACTTCATACTGGATTGCCAGGTTTTGCTATTGTTCATGGAATGAGATGGGACTTAAAAAAAAAAAAAAAAAAAAAAAAAAAAAAAAAAAGGGCAGTCAGAGGGCACCTGAATGCGAGCTGGGGCAGGAGACTGGGGATAAAAATAAAACTAACTTGGTAGTTGATGAAACCTGCAGCAGGGCCTGGCAACTGTGGTTGGGGGAGGGAGTTATGGTCTGGGCATACCATAATGCTCCCACCTACCTAGGGGTCTCCACAAGCATGACACTTTGATAAGGCTCCAGTCTAGAGACCCCTGGAGAGTCACTAGTAACACATACACACACTCCTTAGAGCCCTGGGAAACTCCAAATTCTCCAACATGATGGATCCAAATTATTGTGTACAAGCTGAAATATGCCCAAGCTTATGCCTCCGCCCAGCACTCATAGCCATTATCTTCCACCTGCCTTGCAATTTTAATCAGACACCGCCCCCACCATGTTGTATTCTTGCTGCTCCTTCTCCCACATACCTGACCTCCCCACGTCACTAAGCTTCTCTATTCCTACACAAGTAATTTCCAGACTTGCACCTACAAGGCATGGGTGGGTTACTTGCCCCTCCAGGTCACTGACTCCAGAGGCAACCTTTTGTCCTCCATCTCCTCTCCACCTCCACCTCCCAGCCAAGCTGTCTCCCACCCCTCCACTTCCCATTTCCCCAGTCACCCAGATTCAGGCATTGCCCTTGTCCCCCCTCTCAGGTTCCTGTCTGTGATTCCTGCCTCCAGTCTCTCATCACTCCAATGTACCCTTTAAACTATGCCTAGACTATTTGGTAAATAACTAACCACGAACATTTCAACCCTGAATAAGGTGGATGTTACTGATTACATTAATGGTCCCAATTCTTCACCTTTCCTTGACTCCATGTCCTTTACCATGTAAATCTGCAGTTCCCTTTCACACTGACTTGAATTGGTCATGAGACTCGTTTGGCCAATAAGATGCTTACTTGAGAAGGATTTGCAAACTGACCTTGCTCACTCTTGTACTTCTACAATTGCCATGAGAACATTCATGGGCTGGCCTACTGTATGAGAAGCATGTGAAGAGCTGAGTAGCCCCAGGAGCTCCAGCAAGAGCAACCTTATACCAGCCAAAAGCCCAACACCAGACATATGAGTGAGCCCAGCTGAGACCGAAAGTATTCAATTAAGTCCAGCCTAACTCACCAACAGACTAAATAAATGCTTATTGTTTTAACCTACTGGTTTGTGGGGAGATTTGGCATGAGACATTAGGGTGGCAACAGATAGCCAATAGGACAATACACAATACAACAAGATTATTTCAAAAGACATTCTGCCCATCCCAGTCATAATCAAAGCTTCCCCTTCATGTCACCATCTGTCTAGTTCCTGAGTCTCCCACCCTATTTGTAGGGTTTACGTGCCCTTGGGCCAGCAGACAGAATAGATCAGATTTGAACAGACCTTTACTATAGACCTTTCTTCCACATGCTTGAGAAGAGAAGATTCCTGGTAATTGGTGATATTCAACATTTTGTGATGAGACCAGTAAGTAAGCAGTGACTCAGTTTCCTTATAGCTAGAACTGGTGACAGAAGGTGTCCAATGCAGAAACAGTTAAGGTTTTACAGTCTAGCCCCTCAATTTGGGAACATTAATGCTGAAAGTATGTATCTGAATCTTTCTCTTACACTGACCAGCAGCTTCCCAGAAAAATGGTTGTGTTTCTGATTGGTCTCATGTCCATGTGTGAGGGATCCAGGGGAGAGAACAGAACCCATCAGAGAAGTCCATGAGATACAAATGGAGGATTTGTTAAGGATTGTGTAGAAGGAGAAGAAACCAATTCGTACTTTGACATATTGCCCCACAATTTGTGTTTTCTCTCCCCAAGTTGAATACAAATTATTTGAGAACAAGTTTTCAATTCAATCCTCTTTCGAGGTGGCAATAGAGGCAACAGAAAGAAAACTGGATTTAAAATCATGAACTCTGTCATGAGGGAAAGTGACTTAATCACTGTTTTCTGTGGGTTAGAGTCATCTGTTGCCTTATGTAATCACAGAATATAGAGAATATGTACATAATAGATGGGTAGAATAAGTGGATCAACTAAATGTCACCTTCTTACTCTAAGAAAACATACTCTGTCATCCTAGCCGATTATTATCTCACATTACCATGTTTTATTTTCTTCATAGCACTTTATTATTATCCATAATTATCTTATATATCTATTTACATATCTATTTTCTATTCTTCTCAATTCAAAGATAAGCACCATGAAGGCAGAGTCTCCACAAGGGGAGGATTCCATGAGGGTGTATCATTTCCTATTGCATCCCAGCTTTCAGAAATTGTTAGGCACATGGTAGGTACTCAGTGCATAATAACTTGAAGGAAGAAAAGAAGGTAAGAAGAGAGAGAGAGAGAAAGAGGAAGGAAAGAAAGGAGGAAGGGAAGAAGGGAGAAAAAGATTAATGGGTGCATGGATACTTTATCTTCAGAGTTATCTAACTTTCTATTAATAACATCCAATCCATCAAAGAAATTATATTTCTTTGGGCACACTTAGGGTTATAGAAATAACTTCAATTCATAAAGAGACAGACAAAAACATTTCTTTGCATTATAAAAAACATGTGGTATTCATATAAATATTTTAGTCCAAAGGTTTCTGTGGTCTCTAACTGATAGCCTATTCTCTAAATTTTTAAGTTTGAGAATTCTTCATATAAATACACAAATGGACCCAATGAAAGACCACAGAATGAGCCGTCTAACATTACTTAGCATATTTCCCTGTCTGTATAATTAAACAGTTGGATAACATAGATTTTATGATTGTTTTTGAAACTCTGTAAGTTAATGATAATTAGGAAAGTCATCACTTCTGGTTTCAAGCTCTCCTCCAAGAAACCATAATATTCACCAGATATACTCTCAAAATTAAGTAACTACTGAAAAGCACGAAAGCTGAATGGGGTACTATACTTGCATGTTTAAGCTTGCTGAAGAAAGGTCAGCTGGAATTGCAAAATTCTGATTTAAAAATACTCCTCTGCCAACATTAATTTTGAACGTGAGAATTAGATACCTTAGTCAGAGCCTAAAGAAGCATTATATGGCCAGGGACCTCAACTTCCACAAAGGGAAGCCTACCAGCAGCTCCAGCTACAGTCAAAGATGTACAAAATGCTCCCTGTCCTATTGGATACTCAAATTTTCTGAATTTCTATTTGCCTTCTTGAAATGAGGCATGAATGAGGACCCAAGATGACAATAATATAGTCTCTTTTCCATCCTCTTGATTCACCCGCATCACAGTATGTGTCTTAGTCAAGGCTCTTTTGTTTGCAAGTAACAGAAACCCTCTTAGCGTGGTTAAGGGAAAATAGCATAGTTTTCATAATGGAATAATGCTATCTTGTGGAATCTGAGACAAGAAGGTACCTGAGCCCTAGTAGGAGTAAAAATGTTGTTGCCAGCAGGAACAAGCCCACCCACTCTCTCGATCTTGGCTCTTAGATTCCCTGCTCTGCTCTGCTCTGCTCTATCTCCCTCAGGGATTGTTACATCGCCTTGCCTGTAGCCACCACCCAGCGCCCTGGTTTATGGTACCTCAGTTCAAGCTTGAACTGTGTGTAGAGGCTGAAACTAACACCCCCTCCACCAAATCCAAAGTCCTGGGAAAGAGATTGATTAGCCCGCATTGGGCCAAGTAACCTCCTCTATTCAAATCAACTGTGACAAGAGGGCAAACATGACTGTGAAGAATTCATCTGTGAGTCAAGAAGGGGCAGCCTCATGGGAAAATAAGGTCATTGTGAAGACACTCCAAAGAGAGGCTGCAATAGCATCTTCACAAGGACTCTACTAGGAGGGAGACTCTTATCATACAGGCTAAGAAATGAGCTGTGTTAAGGTACTCCTAGAGGGACAGATCTTATATGACAGATCATGTAAGTTAATAACTAATAGTATATATATACACACACACAACACAGACGTATACACATATATATATAAAGTTTATTAAGTATTAACTTACACGATCACAACATCCCACAATAGGCTGTCGAAAAGCTGAGGAGCAAGGAGAATCAGTCCGAGTTCCAAAACTGAAGAACTCAGAGTCCAATGTTTGAGGGCAGGAAGTATTCAGCATGGGAGAAGATGTAGGCTGGGAGGCTAGGCCAGTCTCGCTCCTTTTCACATTTTTCTGCCTGTTTTATAGTCGCTGGAAGCTGATTAGATTGTGCCCACCAGATTAAGTATGAATCTGCCTTCCCCAGCCCACAGACTCAAATCTTAATCTCTTTTGGCAACACCCACACAGACACACCCAGAATTAATACTTTGTATCCTTCAATCCAGTCAAGTTGACACTCAGTATTAATCATCACATGAGCAGAGTGAAGACTCTTCCCAACAGGCCTCTTGAATTGCCACAAACTTAGTGACTTAAAACAACATACATTGATTACTTTATAATTCTGTAGATCAGAAGTCCAACATGGGTCTCACTGGGCTAAAATCTAGGTGTTAGCAGGGGAGAAGGTCTACATATCTAGGGGAGAATACACAGTAGTTTCTTTCCTTTTCCAGCTTCTAGAGGCCATTCACATAGCTCCTTCGTCCATCTGCAAAGCCAGCAAAGTTGCATCTCTCTGACCATTCTTCCGTCATCGTATCTCTTTCTCTGGCCACAGTCTGAGCAGTTCTCTGATTTTAAGGGCCCATGTGATTAGATTGGGACCACTCAGATAGTCCAGATTATCTTCCCATCTCAAGGACCTTAATCGCATCTCCAAGAACTTTTTTGCCATGTAAGTTAACATATTCACAGACTTCAGAAATTAGGATGTGGATATCTTTGGAAAGTAATTATTCTGTCTACCACAGAAGGGTTTTTGAAATTAAAATATTTTTAGTTTTCACTTTCAGGTATGTTTTTCTTATTTGCCTAAATCTCATAACAATTTTCCAATATTTCATCCAGGGGTCATTTTATAATGGAGATGTACAGTCCATGTGCATATGAAAATAGGGAAAAAAATATACATACACAATTTTCTATTAATTATTCTAATAATTATACATGTACACATATATAATTATACATGCATATAATTATACACATATAATTTACTATTATATGTATATATGTATATGTATGTATAATTATATGTGTATAATTAAATGTGAATATAACTATACATATATAAACATTGTATATGTATAATTGTACATATATAAACTTTCCTATGAAAGTAGGAAATTTTAAGCCTCACCTACAAAGGCCTTATCAACATTTTATTTTATTAATATTGAATATCTGTAATCACCAATTATCAGTTCTATAATAAAGTATAAGTAACAAGTATTGAACCTCTGCTAATTCCCAAACACTTTCCCAGGCTTTTTATCTCTCTCATATCAGTTAATCTTCACAATGACCCTACAAAGGGAATGGTATTATCTCCATGTTAGAAATGAATAAAACAATGATAAATAAGTTTGGCCAAGTCAAATGGATAGTAAGAAGTGGAGCCAAGACTCAATTCAAAGCCATGCTCAAATACAAGTTTCCCATTCTGTCCTTTACACCAGATAGCCACCGAAGAATAAAACCCTGTTTTTAGGTGGGCTTATAATGTTCTGCTCTCTCACAATCAGAAATAACAACCATTCTATTAATAGCAATCCTTCCATTAATAAGCAAATATACTAGGAATGTGGGACATGGAGATAGACATATGATTCACTGCTAAGCAGAGCCTTGGTCAGTAGGGCTGACAAGGTTCTGAGGATGACCAGGATCTTGCAGACAGCTGTTTATTACTGGTTATGATATAGGTTTTCTTTCTAATTTTTCCCAATTACTTAGAAAAACATAGACATAGATATAAGGAAGAGAAAGAAAGAGAACTGTGCCTCGGTATCCTCATCCATAAAATGATCATAATTAAAGGTACTTAGCTAACTTCCAATGACTGTTGGGTAATTAAATCAGTTTATATATATTATATCTAATATATTATATGTTA
>NW_012101266.1:2926385-2959910 GCF_000951045.1 Mandrillus leucophaeus | reverse complement strand
AATATATTACATAATAATATATAATATATAACAATAAATAATATATATAATAATGTATATATAAAGCACTTAGAACAATGTCTGGCTTATAAAAAACATTATCCTTACCACCACCAACATCATCGTTACTATCTTCTTCTTCATCACTATCAATATTTCAGGCTTGAAGCACTAATAAATATAAAGGCTAGAAGGTCTCTACATATTGGAAGGAGCTCCAGGATGCCAATGGACAAATTACTATCTGGTGTTTCTGGTCTTCTTTGGTCTCAAATACAGGCATCAGTAATACGCACTCCTCTATTGAATTTATTGCTTCCTTACAATTAGAAACTTTAACTCCTTAATGCTATTTTTTTTTTCTTCTAGGAGTCTAAGAAAATCCAATTCCCAGTCTACCCATTTTTTAAGTTTCTGTATGTATAATTTATCTTACAATAAAAAGACAAATCAAACTCCACGTTTAGAAACATCTTAGAAATACAATGTGGCCTCTTGGTAACCAGGTAACTCAAAACGTGTCATGTTGCTTAAGCTCTCATCCAAACTGTTTTCTTTTATCAAAAATTGAATCAATTTACTGTTTTTACCTCTAATGTGGTTCAATCTCCATTTTTTCCATTTCTTCTACACACACTTTATTGTTTTCATTTGCATTCCAAATGTTTTCCTTGAAGTTTTTTGTGGTTTTATTTCTCTCATCATCTCCCACTGTCTCCAATTCTTCCTAATTTCTTTGGACACTTAGGGCCAACTGTTTTCCTATTTCTTTGCTTGGGCTCCCCATCTCTCTCCTCAACTTTCTCTCTCCCCTCATGCTGGTTCCCTCTGTTCTTTCCTGCTCCATATGCTGCCCGCCTCTCACTTCCCCTTTAGCTATAGACAGTCTAAAGCTGCTTATCAGCCTTCTTCTTGTCGACACACAGTTGTTTGCCTGAATAGAGTTGAAGCAATTTCAACCCTTCTTTTTCCACCAGTGTCTCATGACTTCGCCCCTGCGCTGCTGCTTACCCCTCCCTCCCCTGCAAGGCTTCAGTCTCAGCAGAACTCTCTCACTTCCTCTCTATTTCCATTTCTTCATCTCTGTCCCTTCTCTAGCAGTTTCCAATATCTCTCACTACCTAAAGTCTGCAGCAGAATCCTCTCTGCTAGGCTTATAATGTAATTAATTTCCTCATAACTTACTATATGAGCATAATACTTCTTAGAATGTATGCCCCTCGAGTACAGAAGCCTGAAGTCAAGTCTTAATTATGCAAATATTCAGGGCTGATGTCAAGAGCTAGGAAGGTACATGATGTAGTGAACTGCGCATGGATCTTTAAACCAGTACTTAAGAATGACTCTACCACTAAGTCTTCATTTGAATAAAATGATTTATTTAACCTCTCTGGATCTGTGTCATTTCTGAAATACGGTAGTCAAATTGTGATCTCTTGTTCTAATCATCTTTGCTGAATAACAAATTTCCCTAAATTTAGTAGCACAAAGACACAATCGTTTTATTATTTTCATGAGTTTTGTGGATTGAGAATTTGGAGAGGACACAGTGGCTCAGCTCTTCTCCATTCCAAGATGCCTGGGGCTTGCACGAGGAGACTCAAACAGCCGTAGCTAGACAACATGGGTTGGAAGATCCATTTTCAAGATGACTTCTTCATTCACATACCTGGTAGCCTCTCCAGGTGGACTGGACATCCTCAGTGCATGGTGGCCTCAGATAGTTGGACTTTGTACATGGGACTGAGAACTCCAAAATGTGTTGATCCTGTTTGACAGGACAGAAAGAGCATGGCATTCTATAACCTTGGAAATCATATAGTATCCCCTCCACTCTACTGGTTAAAGCAGTTACAAGTTCAGTCATATTCAAGGGAGAAGAACTTGACTTCACTTTCTGATCACTTTCCTGACGTTGTAGGAAATCACGAAGGATAGAAGTTACCGTAGTGGCCATCTGGAAAATTCAACACATTCCTGCATTCCCTTCTAGCTCTAAAAATCTGATTCTATGCCTTACTTAGATTCCCAGTAGATGTTCAATTAAAATGTCTCCTCTGCTCTCCAGAGAGCAACTTGAGAAACACAGGCTGTGGGCTTTTTATACACATAACACAGTAAGAGGATAACATGAAACCATTCTTGTTCAAGCATCGAAGTGTGTATCACACACTGAAATCTTGTAAATATAATGTGAATTCAAAGAAGGTGTCATCAAAGGTCCCGTTAGTCAAAGAGAGTCCACAGACTGAGAGAATTTACTGACCCTTAATTGTTCACATTATTTTATTTAATCTTATATTAATCCTGAGCAGTAAATAACGTATTCATTGTTTTGCAGATCAGGAAGCTGCGCCTCAGAGTTTTAAAAAAATTGACCTCAGGTCCACGGTTAGTCTTATAGGTTTTGTTGCCATATTAGAGGTTGTAGCACAAGATTGAACTGTTTGGAGATGGGTTCTTTGTGTGGAATTTGCTGTAACTAAGAAAAACAAAGGGCCCATTCTTTGCTTGGGGGACAATATAAAAAAAAGGCAAGAAGTAGCAGGGAGCAGGATAAATGAGGTGGGAGCAGTGGGCTAAGGAGGGACATTGCCTGGACTACTCAAAGAGCAGAATTACTACTGGATTGCAGCAAATCATGAGTTCTGTCTCGTGCAGTGATATCCACATATAACAACACATGGAGTTACTCTATTATCAATCAGAGAAAAAGGAGATTTGCAAACCTACGCATTTGCCAGTCTCCACAATGGCTCCCAAACACAGACTATCGTGCCTAATCTTCTTGTTAATTACTTATGGTAATGGGGTATAAAGACCTGGTTCTTGCCCATTACCATGCAAATGACTATTGTTGTACAGCACTTCATATTTCCAAAATATTTGACAATAATTTAGCAGCTACTACTCTTCATCTGCAAAGAGAAAGTGAGTAATAATCAGACAGTTTTCATTTGTCAGATGAAGACATTTGGCATTAAATCAAAGATAGGTATGAAAATTATAATTTCAAATTCTTCATTAAATCCCAGAAGCCATATACCCTCCTCTAGCATTTCATTTTTTAAATGATTTAAAAATCTTGAATGTTCATGAGTGCCTTTAAAATTTATAACACCTGCATTTCTGCCTTTAGTTTTAATTATCTTATACTTTTTACATTTCTGCTCTTGTAATAAAGAATCCAAAGGGTACTGGGATAGAAGAGAAGAGAACTAAGCCAAAAACACAAGTCCATTCTCCCTTCATGGTTCACCTTCATTCTGCACATATTGTTTGACTGTGGACTGTGATGAGGGCCCTAAGTCTTTAGAGGACAAACAACCTAAGTGGAAGAGGGGGCAGGGTAGTACCAGAGCCTGTACAATGTTTAAATTATATGCAGGTTCTGCTATTTAATTAAGAAAGATTCCACTGCCCATAGACTGAGGCACAAGAAGCTTGAGCTGGAAACAGAAAGGGCCTCCTCAGAGAGCAGAAGTCCCTAGTAGAAGTCAGAGGAAGCATCATCCCAGGTCTCTCTGTTGCCAGCATAGGCTCCAAAATGTTCTGCCTCATTAACATGTCAAACCGAGTCCTGAATGTAGCCCTACAGTAGCAGCTCTGTATGTGACTTCTGATGGTGGGACTAGGGTTGTAGGACCCTCTGACTGTGACACATGTCATGCCTCTGGGTTGACCTGTCTGACTGAGCTGGTGTTCTCTCTTTCTCCTCTACATGATTTGCATGTACCTTCCTAGGTGTAAGAGGAAGACATTTCAGCCCATAATATATAGGTTACCATTTTCCTACTACAGTCATTGATCATGGGGACTAAAGGCAGAACCTTATTACCCCTTAGTTCTGTGGAGAATGACTCAGCCCAGCTAAAGAGATTCTGGCCTCAGCTTAGAACTTAACTGCTGTGGCCTTAACAACCAAAGATAAGAACAACAAACTTTTATCGAGCACATACTATGTCCTAGTCACTCTGCTAAGAGTTTCTTACACTTATCTCACTGAATCCTCACAAAAAAAACTCTCACATGTAACTACTAATTTTATTCCTATTTTACTGATAAGGAAAAGTAAGGCTCTTAAGAGATGTAGAATGTCACTACTGGGTGACAGAGTGATATTTCAAATGAGGCATCTTAAAACCATGTTCTTAACCATATGCCAGTCTGATTTGCAGACTATGAGACTCTATAATCCTCTGCTCAGACAAGGGATGGTTGATCCAGAAAAAACAGCAGTGAGTGAGATACTATGAAGAAGTCAAAGGCATAATACAAATGATCCCTGTTCTCTAAGCCAAGGTATCACCAAAATAAGATATCCATATAAACTGCAATAAATAACAGCACAAGATATAATGTCACCAAACAGTATAACAGATCCTCAACATCCCAGACAGATACAAGATATTTTCAAGAAAAAATCTGAGGAAATTCATAAATTTTCTAAAAGCATGCAATTTTTCTCATAAATTGTAGCTATGCATAGCTTCATAGATGGGATTGCCTCATACCTGATCAGAATACAGACAAACTGAGCAGCAGATGGGGCTTGCTCAATCACTGAGTGACTCGCTCTGCTCATAGCTTCGTAAAGATTAAAATTCATACTTCAGCACAGTTAATCCACGCTGGACCATGGGACAATCTCATATTTTAAGTAGTTAGTCCTATGAATCCTATGAATAGTAATACAGGAATTCCAAGGTTTAGCAAGAATATTTATGGCCAGAATGAGAGGGGCAAGTAATACGTGAAAGGAACTCAGAGATGAGACTTCACCAAGTCCTCTTCTGAATGACTTGCCTGTTTTCTCTTACCTGCTGATAAGATATTCACATCTGCCTGTAAGGCTGAATTACGCCCCTACAGACTCTTTTTGCCTTCCTTTCAGGTTTCAGGGCCTTTCATCAATGGGGTGTTGGGCTCCAAGAAAGCACACACAGAGCATTTTATACCTTTTACCAAGGCTGGGCAGAGGGAGATCAGTTACTGTTAATTACAGATGCTTTCTGTCATAATGGGCCAGATTTTCAAAAGAGTCTCAACTGCAAAGCTCCCAAATGCCATGCACAAACCTGGTAATGGCCCATGCAAATTGAATACTTAGTGGGTCTGTGTGCATTCCGTTCCAGGGACTGCCTTTGAAAATTTAGCCCCATAACTCCAAAGCATTTGTAGCATCATAATCTGTCATCATTAGCAACAATGCTTGACTCAGTGCTCAACATTCTTATTAAGCATGCAATTATGAATGCAGACAATGTTTAATCACTTTTACAAAAATACAGCTGTGTTGTTGGGGAGCTGTCATTTACTGCTCATTAATGATTGATTTTTTTAACCATCTAAATTGTTTTCATGAGAACAGCAGATTAACTATAAAGAATTCATTATTGGTCATTAAGGAATATTAAAATGGAAAACCTTTACAAGATGTGTCCTGTCTTGCTATGTTCAGATGGGGCTGAAGCACTCTTGCCAATACGGGGGAGAAAACAAAAAAAATCTTTCTTCCAGACCTCTGGTAGGGAGATAAAGCTGAGGAAAGGTGGGGTGAAAAGAGAAATCAAGAAAAAGATCTCTTTTTGTTGAAATAAAACATTGATTACATTTTACAATGGCAATAATTTACCCCAAATAATTACTTCAGCTATTGTCCAGCTTGTTTAAGCATTGACTGAGCTGTGGGTACCAATCGATTCAGTGCAGATTGTTAATAATGGACTATTTTGAAAACTTATAGCTGTTTCTCCATACCTCCCATACACAGGAAGACACTCATTTCTTTCCCACACTGCACACCTAATTAAAGATGAGTCAGGGCATTATTTTACGGCCAAGCTTTTTATACCCTGGATACAGAGAGCTGGGTTCTGTTCCATCAAATGTCTCCTGAAAATACTGTGATTAAATGCACTTATCCACTGCTACCTACAAAGGAAATAAGTTGCAAAACCTATTAGGACATTAGAAAGATCAGATTGCTCAATGTCATGCCGTCTCTGGATTTCCAGTTTGGATGCTCAGTGCACCCGTACCTGGGACTCTTCATTTCCTCACTTGCTCAGTGGCTTCCAGGATCCAATCATGAGGAAGAAGTTTTTTCAATTACAGCTCTTTATTCTTCTTTTCTGGTGCGCCCTTACTCCTGGTCTTCTCTGAAATGTCTGTCTTAGTTCTTTTCAAAAATATTTTGGATTTTTTTCTGATAACAACTGTAATATGTATGTTTTGGAAAATATAGAAAGGCACATAAAAAAATTTAAAGCCATCTGTGGTCCTATACCTGGAAATAATCAGATATGATCACTGCTAACATTTTATATTTGCTTCCAGTATTTCTCCTATGAGCATGTTTATAATTGTATGATCTTGGATGAGTTACTCATTTTCCTGGTGTTCAATTTTCTTTTTCTGTAAAATAGGGAAATAGTAGTTCCTATTTCATATGGTGATTATGAAGATTAAATAAGTTAAAATTTGGAAGGCACTTTGAGAAGTGTCCAATATAAATTAAGAGCTATGCACATTCTAGCTATCATGATCCTATACATTTTTGAGTGAAAACAGTATTAGGAGAATTCAAAAGGAAAGAAGGACCTCTTACTAACTAGTAAAAATTTTAAAATGTTAAAATTCACAAGTGATGCTGATGCTACAGGTCCAGGGAGCCCTACTCTGAGAACCACCGCCTCATGTTAAATAAGAGAAAAACCAACCACAAATGAGAAAAACACTAATAAGGAATGGGAGTATGTATGGTCTAGTGAGTCTCCCCTGGGAAAAAGTTATTGTGGGATTTCACTGGTGTTTGTGCCACCAGGAATGATGTGGTATGTGGAAATGACTTCTAAATAAAATAGCTGGTGACCTATCACTTTGGTTCGAGTCATTGCCAGGTAGTACATCTTTTAGTGACACATCTATATTGTTTCGCCCAGGATATTCCAGCATTATATGTGGAAGAAATCACCAGAAATTGGAAACTCAGGTCTGAGAAAAGCAGATACTCAGACTCCCTGTGCCTGGGAAAGCATTAAGGACAACTGAGGCAATCTATTGCTTTCCTTTACTTTGCTACCACCCTGAAGTGCCCAGGGATGGAGAAAAACAGTCAATGTGAATATTTATACATTTTAAAAAGCATCATACTACTGCTATTGTTTTACATTCAGCTTTTTCTGTAAGTAATATATTATGAGCATTTTTCCATTTCCTTTTTAAAAACTTTAATCCATTCTGTACTATTTCATCACATGGATGTACCTTACCTTTTAAGTAATCTCCTTCTGGGGGTATGTTTGCTTCATTAATTTCTCTATTATAAATAATTCTGTACTGATTTTTTATCCATTGTTCATCTTTTATTGCTTTCATGTACACAGCCAGAAATTTCAGATTTGGAAGTTGTGTGTCATAAGTATAAAGGGTTAAGAACCACTGCATCAAAATTTTGTAATTATAATAGAAACTCTAGAATAATTACAGCCAGTATTCATAAATACATTTTGTCCCAAAAAGTTAAAACTGGAAGACTTCCTTTGTCAAAAAATCCATCCAAAAATACGCTTTAAAGTATTTGTCTCAAAGATGTTGAGGTACAAACAATAACTCTACAAAAATGATTTGCCTGTTTCCACAGTAAATTTTGGTTATAAAGACACTGATGTGTTGGCTTATGAGACTGTTCTGGTGCCTGATACATGAAAGGATAAATAAATATTTTGAATCAATGAATGATTAAATGATGAAGCATTCACTTATAACATAAGCACAGGCCACTCAATATTGGTTAAATCATATTGGTTAAAGAGAAATAACTAATATCTCATATTTTGTGGTAATATATACATTGCTGGAGTGCTGGAGTGTATTTGCTTTTCATATGTTCCGTGGTGTCAGGCTGAACATAAGCTATGATGTTAGAGTTAGTCCCCAGGGGCGAGAGCAGAACATCTGAAAGATACACTTAGCTATCGTATTGAGACCATCTGCATTAAAACCATCCACTCCAACTCTTTTCTCATGATGGCTCCTAGACTGCTGAATCATGAGTGATTTCTGCTAAAAGGATCTCCTTTCATTAAACAATAGTACAAGAAGCCATCACTGTGGGTCAGGGATTCTCAATCTCTGCTGAATTTCCTGGGGAATTTGTTAAAAGAAGATAACTAAAAAAAAAAAACAAAATATAAAACAAACAAACAAACAAAAAACCCACTATCAATGTCCAGGTCTCATCTCAGGATAATCAGAGCCACTGGGGCAGGAAGAGGGGTGGGCATCAGTTCTTTATACAAAGTCCTCCAATGTACCACCACAGTCAAGGAGCACTGCTTTAGAGAATGTAAACAGCCAACATAATACAACTTTAGGCACCCTATGACCTCAAGAGAACAGTGACATCAAAACATCTTCCAGGCATCACTTTGCTATGTAGAGACAGATTCATAGTTCTTTCAGGCATTGACTATCTTTGTAAGTACTAGAAGTAATATACCTCTCCAGAAGCCTGTCAAGTTGCAAACCTGTGGAATAATTTGGCAAAGAGTGACGAAGTGCCAAACTGGAACAACTCGTGGGCAATGTTGGCTCTAACGTGTAATTGGGATGAAATGGAACTATGGTACAAGTTATTTTTGGATTTCCAACATCTTTTTATAGTAACTACTAAATTGGAATGAAAATGCTTGCACTCAAATTGATAGTGCCTTTAAGTGGCAAGAAAATCTTTTCTGAGCTCCTTTGGACCCATTATCTCTGAGGTTTCTGTGATGTAAATTGTACCTTCCTGCAGAAAGCCACCATCCCTGATGGCTGACAGTTCATCTCAGTTCACTGAGAGTCAAGTAAACCGGCAGTCACAACCTGCTCAAATTCCATAATTGAATAATGAAGGTGTGGAATTTTGACCTTGGACTGAGTTAATTAATTATTTAATTTACTTTATTATAGACATATATAAAAGTAAGTATGTATATAATATGTATACTTTATGCCTTCAAATTTGTATATGTCATATATATGTCTTCTAGTAGGCTACTTTGGATATTATATAAAGTAAGGCTCATACTTTGAACATAAAAAGTGTACATTTTTAAAAGTAAACAATGTTCATCACCCATGCTAAATCGTTATTAAGCACATATTTTAAGATGATCAGTTTGAAGGGACACTACACAATTAGAATACCTAGGCTGTCCATCTGAGTCAATCCACTCTTAACCATTGCCAAAAACTGTCATATGAATGAATATGGATGTCTGCACTTTTGGAACAAAGTTATCCAAACCTTCACTTCTAAAACTAGTCTTCAACTATCATGTGTCTTGAGTGTCGATTGTGGGTGAGTTATTATGACAGAGGAGACTGACTCTGCCAAATCGTTGCTCCCCCTTCCAAAATACAGAGTTGTTAATGAGTAGCAGCTGCCCAGCCAAAAATGACATTCCTGAGTCCCTGTGGGACCCTGTGACTCATTCTTGCCAATGGGATGTGTGTGAGGCAATGGGGCCAATGTGGTTGAGGAGTCAATGTGACTTCTCCAACCACTCTTTCCACAGAGTGTGTACACAGACTTGGGAAGCCACATATTGAAGATGATAGAACTGCAAGATGGAAAAAGACTAGGTTTCCTGACTCACTACTTGGAAGAAGGCTACTCATAAGCCAAGGATATCTATTTTGTACTTTATTGAATGAGGAATACATTTCTATACTATTTGGACCACTATACACGTTAAGTGTTTTTACAGAAGCTAGCATCACACTCATGCAAATGATATATCTGTCCCTATTACAACTGATAAAAAACCTTTGAGTGATGCTTCTTCAAAAACTTTGTTGTGACTGGTCTGAAACATGTGTGACTTCTAGTAACTATAAATAAGAGATTTAATGGGAAGGCATATTTTGCAACAGCTGACATTTAGAAGCATAAATATATTTAAAAAGAATAAAAGTGTTTCTTACTCAGATGTTTTAAATCTCTTGTGAAAATAAACTGAGTTTAGTAATTAGAGTTAACCTGTTCCTAAAGGAAAATTTAGTTTCATATCATCTGTTAACTGGAAATTAGCTCACTACTGTAGTTCTAAATATGGTATATATTCCCTCATATGTATTCTTTCAGATTTTTTCATAGAATCATTTTAACACAGTATCTATTTTATGAGAAATAAATGAGTCATGTTCTATTGCTTCTCCAAATGTGAAAAAAAAATTATATGAAAATATACACATTAAATTCAATATACTGCCAATAAGATTCCTTTTCTGGGAGAGGGTTCTACCTGAGAACCAGGAAGAAAAACAGGTTTTATGGTAACACTATGTCAGTATCAAGGAAAGCTAGCAACAGAGCAAAAGAATCTCTCATGGCCTTCAGAGCTCTGAAAACCACTAGAAAGCTTCCCATCTATGCAATAACAAGGCAAGGCAAGCAGTTATCACAAAGAAATACTGCCAGGCCAGGCTGCATTCCGATTCATGGTCTTTTGAATAACTAGATACTTGTCTCTAGACAAATACTAAACCTCTTTTGGTCTCATTTTTCTCATTTGTGTGCCATAAATAAGAATAGGTAATTCATATGGTCCCTTCAGATTCAAAACAAAACTTCTGTGAAAGTTTATCACTTCCCTAGAAAAAGACCTTTGTGAGGTATGGGTACCTGGTAGATCTAAAAGTCCAAGGGCTGCACAAGCATGAATACGACGGCCAGTCTTCCTAGGCAGCTACCATAGCCATAGTCCTTCAGTTGCACCTGGAAAACAATGTAATGGCATAAATGCAGGGACCAGGAAACATGATTATATTACTTAGCAAACAGGTTTCTCAGGCATGTAGTCATTGTAATGTAAGCAGTAACCTTTTAAAGAACATTTTATTTTCTTCAAAAATGTTTCCATTTGTATTTATTCAGGAATTGAAAACATGAACATTTCACTTAGGACCACCTTAGATAATAAACATTTCTGGAAATTTTATTAACATTTGAAGCATTACTGTTAGAACAAACCAAATAATTAAATAGTAGAAGGTATATTACATCAGATCTGCTCACGCAGATTTTCAGGTAATCAAGACTCACTTTCAAACATTAAAAAAAAAAAAAAATCAATGGATAAAGCAGAGAAGTCATTTCCTCTGAAAAAATTAGGCTTATATCTTTTTATGGGACTGAAGCTGGGCACTGTCATATGAATAAATAAGATCAATAATGGTACATCCATGAACAGCCACTCCTGGAATTTCAAGACCTTAGAAAATGTTGTAAACAGACACACAAACACAAACACACACACAACACACACACACACACAGTATTGAAATAAATAAGCCAAGCCTGCAAAGCCTTCAACAACAGAGTTCTTAATGGAAATGATAGACCTTTAATGATAGAAACATTAGCAGACCCTGTAACAATATTGTAAATCATTTCTAAGTAACAATATTGATAAGACAAGCCTTTCGAAACCACCCAGGACACCTCTTTAGCTAATTAAAACCAGAGAGTGGCTGTGGCTCTTTTGTCATTTACAATATTGTAGCTCTGATCATCCCACAGTGAATGATTTTACTTCAGTAATAACCCTGATCCAACATTCGTTAGCAATTACCACATCAGACTTTATCTACTGGTAACAACTGGTTCGGAAGATATTGCCCTGCATGCATTAATTTCATCATGCTAATAAAGTTCCCTGTTATAAAAAGCAAAAACATATTAACCTGTCTAATACAATATAAGAAACATATATATCTTTCTTGCAAAATGATACACCAGCATTTCATTTTTATTTCAAGACTTAAGTGGGTAAAGTATATTAGAACAGAAAGTAACAAGCTATAATCTTCAGTGAACACAATAACATAACTAAGTCCAACAAATTTTCCTGTGAGTAATTGCAGCTATTGTAATTTATAAACATTCGATTACCTTGGAATTTGCATAACAATGCAAGACTGCTCATTTCTAAACACTGAACACTGAAATAGAAGTATATGCATCTCGTCTTTTCTGCAAAAGTCAGGGAGGCCACTGCTGGCTCCAGTTAACTCTCTTGGAGCACCTAGCACATGTGGACTGATGGGAACATTTAATAAAGATGCAGATGTGACTGAAAATGACCAGCCAGGATCTCCAGGACACAATCTGTGGCATACAGCAAGAAATCTATAAGGACTTGTTGAATGAAGTAGGAGGGGAGCTCTGTTATCTTACTCAAGAGTAGTAAGCACTATTTATAGATCCAGGATCTATCCTGGAGACCCTTTTCCCTTCCGCCCTCCTCTTGCCCTCCTGAGCTTGCACAGGTACCATCTCTATGTCTAAGTGAGGAATTCAAAGCAGGGATGCCCCACTTTCCCCTTGATTAGCACCCCTCACCTCCACTTCACTAACTTCCCTGTCCTACATTGATGATGGGACACATTTGCATGATCTATTCCTTCCCCTTCAACCCCAAGTTCCCTACTGGCTTGTTCTGTTTTCAGAATGTTAAATTTGAAGAGCTTACTAATTGTTAAAATCTCAGTGGAAAAATGAATCATGTGATTAAAACTACTATGTGGCCTTTCTCTCTTCTGTCTCCAAGGACTCATCCAAAACTGTCAACTCTTTATTAAAGCAACACCTTCACTTTCTAGAGAAAATGACTTCACGGTGTTACCACCAACTGTGGGAAGCCCAATCACTCTAATGAAAAAAATTTTTAAGTGTCTGCAGCTTAATTAAACCCTAAGCAAATTAAACACGTCACCCTCTTCTATAGGTAAAGCAGAACACTGACATACCCACTGTTGGGGCAGTTGAATGCATCTGTACACAAAGAGCCTGGGCTCTTCCCTGAGACACCAGTCAAAGGAAAGCATTGTACAAGCTAAAGCCTATTCCCATTCAGCACCTGGGGATTTGTCCACACCAACCAGGCAGGAACGCTCAGCTCTCTCTCGGGAAATGTGGTATTCACACATACAGTGCAGTACTGGCTGGAGGCCTAGCAAACAGTCACAGGAGTGCGGAGGATTTATAGACTGAAAATGAGCACATGGACAGCAGCTCCGAGTTCTCTCAGAAAACATGTGTGCAGCGACTGAACTGTGGGAGGCCTACGTGGGGCCCCCAGAGCTTGGCAGAGCCTCTAGTGGGGACCCAGTGTGTATGTGAACATATCAGAGCTATAAATCTGGTAACAAACACTCCTTTGTGACCTTATGAAGACTGTGAAAGACAAAGGCATTTTAAGATTGCAATGTCAGGAAAGAAGGAGGCCATTTGGAAAGCTGACTTTCATATTGCTGATTTTCAACTGCTTCTAGGCTTCTTGGGTCTACATAGAAAAAGCCAGAGTGGGGCTTCACCTACAGCCCCACAAGACAGCTGTGTCCACAAGGCATGACCTTCTGGAGAGAGCTGCACCTCTAAAGGTGAACACATTAATCTGATGACAGTTTCTTGTTCAGTTCAAAATGCTGGCCAAGGACATCCCTTTAAAATTTATAATGAAACTTTAAAAAAAAAATGTATCCAGCCAAAATTTTATCCCATTTCATTAAATTTTATATTCTTCATTAATTACAGGGTCACACTCAGAAAGCAACAAGTAGGCTACAAGAGGTAGGTAGGGATGGAGGTCGTGGATCCCAGTAGACAATTAATTGACTGTACTTTGCAATTCATGGCAAAACATTTTATTTACTTGTCCCAACACATACTTAGCCTACCCTCTGGGCTTCCATAGCTCTTTCATTCTGGAATCCAGTTCCAGAGTTTATGGCCTCCGAGGCTTATGGTCCTTCCCAAGGAAGTTCTCTTCACCTATTAATATGCATCATGGTTCTTCTTCTCAGAATGGTGGTTCTTGTGAAAGCCAAGCAATTTTTATGTAATCTACACCTGAATGGGAACTTTACAATGGATTTGGGTAAGACTTCTGTATTTTGGTATCAGTTTTACCTGTCTATTCTACTTAGTCTGAAGAAAGAGGGGAAAGGAAGAGATAAAAATAATCCTACTGTAATTTTCATATCAAATTACAAAATTTTAAATTTCATATCAAATTTTCATATCAAATATTTTCAAGCAAACAGACAAGCTCTATTGCTTGTCTTGTGGTTTCTGAGCAGACTATTGGTCTGAAATTGTAGTCCATTAACAGTTCATTTGCCTATACTTAATTTTACAATGACACCAGACAAAAACAGCAAAAATAACAACAAAGAAAATTCACAGGCCTGTTGCTCTGAAACTGAAGTTGCCAGTCATTTTATTTCACAGCATTTCTCAAGCCCATTTCTTCACTCACCAATAACTCACCCGCCATTGTTACAGAGGATTTTTGACCACCCAGGAAAGCAAATGCTGTCATCCTGACTTTACTGCTCAGAAGATACTTGTCAATTAAAGTCACCTCCAGGTCTTAGCTAGGAACAAAGACCAAATTCCAGAGATTCCCTTTGTCTTTCCCAAAATAGAGTTAGAGCTCATTTCCTAATTTTTTTCACCATTTACATTTGGCCACACCACAACTTGTAGACATGGGGTTACTATTCACATATTAAAACTTGCTTATTTCCAAATAAACATCCATAGCTTTAAATGCTCATATAGCCACTATATAGATTTAAATAATTCTAAGATACATCTTACATCTTGTGTAAGATATATCTTGAGTAAGCATATTAAACAAATGCCTTTTTAAGTAAGAACTATTTTCAGTGCTGCCTTCTGGTTTCTGAGTCATCTCTGTCTCGCTCTTATAACTATATGTCTCCCAAAAGCCATCTAGTACCATAACATACATACATATTTATAAAATGCTAGTAACGTTTCATTCCTGCCTTTTTTACATGAAGGGCTTGGAAATATATGTTTTCTATGGACTGCTGTTTTTAACAATAATAGAAAGAGGGAAATAATAATAATAATGGCAAATATTCCTTGAGTTTTCATAATGTACCAGGCACTGCACTAAGCATTTTTCAATGTACACAATCTCACTTAATTCTTAATATACCTGTCTAGAAGGTAGGTACTATTATGATCATTACCATTTTACAGAGGAATAAACTAAGGCATATGCCTGTGGTCCAGGGATAACCAAGAATTCAAACTTACATCTTCCCAGTTTCAGCATCCAAGCTCTAAACTGCTGTATACCAGGGCATAGAAATAGGACTACCAGCCATAGATTTGACTTAGAAGGGGGAGAAAAAAAAACGTAGCACAAATGTGTATATCATAAGTATGACATACGTATTTAGACTGTATAGTTTAAAACTACAAATATTTTTTCTCTTTGCCAGTGTAATACATGCATAATTTGTGAATTAAAACTTAACTGAGCACACCATGATTGGAAAATTACAAAATACTTAAAACTTACATCAACTCAGCCTCCATTCCATTATCAAGAGAGAGGCTGTTTATGCATTCCTATTCTGGCAATTAAGGACAAGTATGTTTTCTAAAGTGAAGGTTATTTTGACTTTGATAAGTATATAGCTCACTGTCTGATCATAAAGGGCCAGAGCTGAAGAAGAATAACAGAGTACTTTGTCCTTCACTTCAGGCATGATGGCTGGACCTCCGTGGTTGTAAATTTTCCAATATTTGATGGCCACAGTGTCAGCAGCAAAATGATGCATAATAAACACAACAATACATTATGTGCCACTTCTTGACTTGGTGCCGAGTCAGGGAAGGAAACAGTCTACTTTTGAATGGGTGTTCTGAAATAACACACAGACAGTATGTATTGGAGAGATCTGAAGAGGAAAATTCAAGCTTCTTTTTCATCCCACAGTCTCCAAACTATTATTCTTTGAAACTGACTATCTGGAGTGATGTGAACCCCTTTACCACCACCGTTGGGTTCATATCAGGAAGCACAGCGTCCACAGGCTTTCATCTAGCCAGGAAAAAGGAAACAGAGCTTATTTTGAACAGGAAGGAAAAAAGATATTTGATGAAAGCCAAAGAAACAAGCTGCCTAAATCCTTTGACAAAGTAGAGACGAAAGGAATGAGCTTGTGAAATAATGTGGAGACACATTTTTCTATCATGTTTTTAATCATGATTGAATCATGTTTCAATCATGTTTTTAATTGTCCATTCTATCCAGAACATTTGTTGCAAAGTCCAAAACCTTCCTTTACAATGAAAAGAGAAAATACTGTTCCAAGGCGTGCATCTATAAAATGGTATTTCTGAGGCACTGAGGAAAATGAAAGCTCTAGAAAGGGAATGATGTAGGGGAGGCACACATGGCTTCACCTTTGACAGCTGTCTCCCCATGGAACCAAACCAGAGACTCCTGGTGCAAGTGGGGACCTCAGAAGTCACTGGGTCCATCCCTGACATTTTATAGATGACAGGCTTAAAACTGTTAAGTAACGTGCCCTAGGTCCTGCTTGGGGTTGTACTGTCTGAATAACAAATGGCAAATGGACAAAAACAAAAGAGATCATAGTCTAAGTTACTCAAAGACTTTCTGTAAGGAAAATGGTAGTTATGGTCCCTAAGTCCAATTATCTACCAAAGCTTAATATAAGACATCCAAGAAATATATACAGATACATAGATAGATTCTCTATATATGTATTATTGTGTATATATGTGTGTGTGTGTGTGTGTGTGTATATATATATATATAAAATTCTTGCTTTAGGAAATGTGTGTGTGTATGTATGTGTATATATACATGTAAATATATATGCGTGTATATATATGCATATACATGTATACATATGTGTGTGTATATATATACACACACACATGCGCGCACACACACACATTTCCTAAAGCAAGAATTTTTTAAAATCAGATATTCTGTGAGACATACTTGCTTTATTCAGTATCGGTTTAGGGTTTCTCACTCAGTTGTTCTTTCCAGAAAGGATATTTGTAAAGTCCAGGAATTATTCTCAGGGAGTAAAAGCAAAACCGAACATTTGTGTCCCTCTTTCATTTGAATCTCACATCAAGTCTGTAAGTGCAAAAGCACTTACATGTCAACCAAATTCTTACTGTCAAATCTAGATGAACAGAGATTGCAATAGAGAAATGTAGATATTTTCTAATTTCTCTGTATTCTACCATCTTACCCTAGGAGCTCAAAAATGACTCTACTCTTTTCTGGGAAAAAGCACAAAGGAAAATTCCTGGGTTGTGTGGCTTCTCATAGTCCCAGAACTTGGGCTACATCTGAAAGTTCCAGATGACATCTGTCCAGCACTAGACACTGGCTCCAATTCACAAGATGGCCCACCCAAGACTAATCTCCATCTACAAGGTCCCTTGGAAGACAGGATGGACTCCATACAGGCCAGAGGCTGTGCATGCTCCCTTCAAATCTTAGAACTTCACTCAGGAAACATTAAGGTGGGCATTCAAAATGGTAAAAAGACTCCTTCTGGCCTAAGCATCCCCTCACACACTTTTCAATATCATAATTTATCCATAAAACAATCAGAGTTCAAGAGGATAATTATTTCCCTAAGACCAAGTTCACTATGACCTGGTCTCCAAGGACTTCTCGTTATTATCAACTATTGTGGGTCAGTCCCAACTATATAATCTTTACAAGTGTTATGTTCATTCATATTTCTATAAGCAATATAGCTTCTTGTTCCCTGCACCCTGGGCAAATTGCCTTCATATTCCCCACTCCTACCCCAGCCTGGACTAATAGGAAACATTCAAATTGTTCTCTCAGCCCTCATGCCTCTAATGATCACCGACAAAATCCTACCTGCAACCAGGACTCTCACTTAGGGGTATAGTTTCTGAGATAAACCAAAATTTTTCTTCTCCTTCTTCCCATCCTTTCTTGGTCTTCATTTCATACAGATAATAGTGTGTGGAAAAAACATGAAAGGAAAAGTGATGTTCACCAAAGAGCAACTCAAGGCATATGTGTGGACACAGGGAAAGGCCGCCCCTCCCAACTGGGTGGGTGTGGGTGATAGGTCATGTGTGTATAACCTCAGATCTTTGTTAGCAGCTGGAACACATTTCTCTCTCCAAATAGCAGGCTCCTGGAGTTTCTCAGCATCAACAACAAGAGAACCTGTCAAAGAAGTGGGCCAGAGCTACAGCTCTGCTTCTCATACACATGACTGAAGAGAAGCAAAAGAAAAATATCATTTCACTGCTAGCCTAGTTTGACACTCTCTCTCTCTCTCTCTATATATATATATATGTGTGTGTGTGTGTGTGCGCGTGCGCGTATATATATGTGTGTGTGTATATATATACATATATATGGCAATTATGTGTACAGGACTACACATAAGGATGTGGACATCTAAGGATGAATGAGGCCCAGCCCTGCCCTCATGGATATTACAATTTAGACAGAAAGATTTACATAAACGTTCATATGACTAGCTACAAATTCATAAGCCAATGTACAAATTAATGTACCAAGAACAACCCTAAAATAGAATAATTTTTCTTTTTTCTTTTAAATGAATATTCCACATGAAAGTTATCTATTTCAAAACACTCATAATAAGGTAACACATTCTAATTCACAGTTATGTTTTTCAAAAGTTTTGAAATCTCATTGTAACTGCTTTCTGAGTAGTTGCACAAGGATGGGGAAAAACAGGAGTGGGGAAGGGAGGAGTATTTTCTTCCTAATATTGTTTAGAATTATAGACTTGTGATGGTAATACGAAAGACACTGTATCTTAATCAGTTCTATTGCTTTAAACATTTCTATAGACAATGTATCTTCTTATTGCCTGCACCCTGGGTAAACTGCCTTCATACCCGCCACTGCCCAGCCTCTGTTTGCCACTGTTTCTGAAGGGTATATTCATCCCAATAGGCTCAAAGATGTCCAATCAATCTTTTTCACCAGTCGCAGAGTCAAATCTAATGAATAAAACAGAGGGTCAAGCCTAGCAATACTACTATAGGGCAGAAAGCAAGTACGGCTTTACACTGAGAGTGTGGTTGTCAAATACTGCCCCTGACAGCAATACCACCAGAAGACTCACTTCAATGTTTTAAGCAAAAACAGAATTGTTGAAATAGTGTATAATCTCCTATGTTAATCTAGGCAGACCATGAACAAAAGACTGCAAAATCTCAGTGGTACAATGCAAAAAAAAAAAAAAAAAATACATTTCTCACCCCTGCTGTATTTTTCACATGGATTATCACAGGGACTCTACTGCTTATGATATCACACGGGCCTAGGCTGACACAAGCTCCATCTCAACATTTGCTTCCATGATGGTGGTGGCAGTGTAAGTGGATCTTTTAAAGCTTTCTCCTGGGAGTGACACAGCTACTTCTGCTCACATTCCATTAGTTAAGTAAAGTCACATGGCATACTCAACTTCCAAGCGGTTGGAGGAGTAGAACCCTGCTAGGTTTTTGGCAGGAGAAAGGCCAGAATATTGGTGGGTAGCTTCTGACTAACACTTCTCATGTATTATCATTCTTTAAAGAAGCCAAGAATCCTTTGTATGTACATTTTGGAAAATTAGTTTGTAAAAAAATCCTCACTATTATATGGTCACTACCATGTTTAGATTTCTTTACATGCCACAGCTACAACACAGTTGAAGAAGCCATTTTTTAAAATTTTTATTTATTTATTTATTTTACCCAGGCTGGAGCGCAGTGTTGTCATCTCGGCTCACTGCAACCTCCGCCTCCCAGGCTCAAGCAATCCTCCTGCCTCAGCCTCGAGTACCTGGGACTACAGGTACACACCAATATGCCTGGCTAATTTTCTTTTTTTGGTTGAGCTGAGATTTTGCCACATTGCCCAGGCTATTCTTGAACACCTGGACTCAAGTGATTCACCCACCTTGGCCTCCCAAAGTGCTAGGATTACAGGCATGAGCCACCACACCCAGCCTCAAGAAGCCATCTTAATGCTTGTGGTTCACTGTTAAGGTGCAGGCAGGTTTGTGAGAGGCATCTGTATGACTGACAGGGGATGCGGCACGGTGTAAAGGAGGTAGGAAGGAAGCTGCCATGCCAGGTGGACTCACCTGTGCTAAGCACTGCTTTACACTGTACACACAATATCTCATTTACTCATCCCAACAGCCCTGCAAGGTAGGTTTCACTATCGTCATTTAAAAACTGAGAGAAATGGAGACATAGCTTAAAATACACTGTGCCAGCCAATGTCATGAGTAATAGTGTTCAAACTCAGATCTGCCAAGTTCCAGAACCCATGGAGTGAGTCACATGAGGAAGTCCAAATGATACAAATTCCCTTTTTATTTTATCTGTATCCCTTTTATTGCCCTTCTAATGAGGCAACTGATTTTAAAATGAGAACGTGCTAAGCTCTGTAAGGACAGGGACTTAGCTCCATTCATCTTTGCCTGACTGGTAATGACTAGCAAATACTACAGCACATAGTAGGTGCTCAAGAAAATACTGATTGTTAAATGCATGTTGAAAGTCAAGGTTATTCTCCAAAGCAATATTCCCTTTCTCTTCTCCCGCACAGCACATGAAAGGAGACTGACAAGATGAAATGTTTCCTTAGTGATTCTCAAGAAAGGCAAAGCTGTCAACATTTTCTTTCATCAAGAGTGTTCACTAAGCGAGAAAATAGAGAGCAGCTCCCACAGTGCAGACCTGAACGTGAAGATAATGGTCAGCGGGGCTCTGCAAGCTGTCTGAGTTCCCACTCCCAACAAGCTCTCGACAGGAACACGCCCGCCACAGAAACAGAGGGAACCTCATTTTGCTAGGAAACAACACACAGCTGCACAGTTCCATACTTCACTTAATCCCAGACACAAATTCACAAGTTGTCCTAAATGTATCACTCTACTGGGAACTCTTTTTTCTTTTCTATTTCTAACCAGTGTCTGCCATTTGATATATCACAAATAAATCATGTTTCTCTCTCTCTCTCTCTCTCTCTCTCACACACACACACACACACACACACACACACAGAGGCACACACAGAAATACACACACAATTTTTCTATCTTAAAAAGGTTACATTCATTTTGGGTCTCCTCTAAAATTGCCATGCAGGCCACTGGAAGTCACAACATGATACTGTTTCTTTACAAAGATACTATGATTTTCTCCTGTGGTGAAGGATTAGTACTGTCACTGCTCCATCCAAGAATCCTTTCTAAGCTTTTTCTTTTAAGCACATAAGCTATGCTTTTAATTGGGCATTTCATTAGAGAAGAATGAGGCATAAAGGAAAACAAAATGGTCTGTAGTCATTTGTTTCAAGGAGATCATTCCAGTCATCAACGTCTGAACCCTGCTGAAGTAGTTTCAATTTTTCTTCTCAGCCATGGGTAAAGCAATGTTGACAACACATATTTCTCTCTGTCAAAACATTTCACTTACTCGGCAATCTGTAGACAGTTTGAGAGTCGTATCACCAATGAGCAGCGCTGGAGCATTCTTCCTATTATTTTAAAATCAAAATGGCACGTGCCTCGTGAGAGGGGCACAATGTGGGCCGAGATCCAAATTGAAAAGAAAAATGCTAACAGAGTCAGCAAGTAAAGAGGGCACTGTAAATAACAAGCCTCATTACTGAGCCACAGAGAAAGATGGGCCAGCCTGCGTCCCATTTCATTGTGAAGGCTTGATCCTGTTGCCCTGGGATTTCAGTCTCCTGGGAGGCCACTCAGGGATTTCTGTGAGATGTGTGCTCAGTACCAAGCTTAGGTTCACACTTGTGAAACGTGTTTCATACCATGAGATCTAATTAAATGATGATTTTGGCTGGGAGTGAGAAGAGGAAAAAGCAGAATCACTGGTTAAAGAATTGCATCCAAGTACCAGAGAAAGATGGGCCCTGTAAATGTGCCTTGCATAGGACAAAGAACGGGAGACCGAAACTAGACACACACTGACAAAATTGCTTATGGCTCCCACAGATGACTATGGTGTAACCATCTCAAAGTGGCTCATTTTCAGTGAGAAATATTTAAAAGAAATAATTCTGGAGAAAATGGCAATGTACTGCCCAATAATGACTTCAGGCTGCAAGATAGATACTGCAGGGCATCCAGGCCACAGCACTGGCAGAAAACAAACACTGAAGCAAAGCTGAAACACTTACTGTCAAGGCCAGTGAACATTCACCAGTCACGAGGTTCAGATTCATGGGCATTATTGTTAAAGCTCGTGGGAGAAATACACCCAAAAAGCAGCAAAGAGAGTCAATAAAAACCCTCCAAGCAATCACCGGCTCACCAATGGGCAGCCACACATCTCCCCAGGCTCTCAGGGGAGAAGGCAGTTTACCAATTACTGCTGATTGGCTGGGTTAGTGAAATTGCTCAGACCTCCTACCATTCACCTCCAGCCTATCTTTCAATATATCTTGCTGGGGTCTGCTAAACTTATTTTCATCCATTTATAAAAAGGTCAACTAGGCTATGTGTTGACTTGACAGTAGTAAGTGCTTCTGCTATCATCCCTGATGATATTAGTCTGGCTGGGTTTCACAAGTGTGCAGTTTATCTTTCTTTAAAAATTCCATGATTTTTCAAGTTGGTACCAGCTGTTATCACTTTAATAGAGATCACTGTATAATTTCAAAATATCTTACTCTCTCTAAAACTATTCTGATGCTCAAAACCGTCTGGAGCTCAGAAGTGTGCTTCTTGCTTCTGTCTCTTATATGGATGGGTTAATTAACTTCAGTCATCATGCTATTAAGCTGGGCTACAACCCAGGGATCACGCTTTACCACAGCCACTGCCTTCCAGCATGTTCCTATAGACACACACAGGTACGCACAAGGGGGTATGTGATGATTAATATTGAGTGTCAACTTGATTGAACGATGTAAAGTATTGTTCTAGATGTGGTTTCATTGCCTGAGCAAATTAACACATCTCCTGGTACCTGGTGTGCAGCCATTGATTAGGCAAATGCCTTTTTCTCCATTCCTGTCCATAAGGCCCACCAGAAGCAATTTGCCTTCAGTTGGCAAAGCCAGCACTATACCTTTACTGTCCTACCTCAGGGGTATATCAACTCTCTGGCTTTGTGTTATAATCTTGTTTGGAGAGACCTTGATCACTTTTCCCTTCCACAAGAAATCACACTGGTCCATTACATTAATGACATCATGCTGATTGGACCCAGTGAGCAAGAAGTAGGAAACACACTGGACTTAATGGTGAAATATTTGCTTGCCAGATGATGGGAAATAAATCCGAATAACCTTCGGGGACCTTCTACCTCAGCAAAATTTCTAGGGATCCAGTGGTGTGGGGCCTGTCGAGATATTCCAAGGTGAAGGATAAGTTGTTGCATTTAGCCCCTCCTACAATCAAGAAAGAGGCCCAAAGCCTAGTGGGCTTATTTGGATTTTGGAAGCAACACATCCCTCATTTAGGTGTGTACTCTGGCCCATTTATCAAGTGCCCTAAAGGCTTCCAGTTTTGACTGGGGTCCAGAACAGAAGAAGGCTCTGTAGCAGGTCCAGGCTGCTGTGCAAGCTGCTCTGCCACTTGGGCCATATAATCCAGCAGATCCAATGGGGCTTGAGGTGTCAGTACCAAATAGGGATGCTGTTTGCAACCTTTGGTAGGCCCCCATAGGTGAATCATAGCAGATATCTCTAGGATTTTGGATAAAGGCTCTGCCATCTTCTGCAGATAACTACCCTCCTTTAGAGAGACAATTCTTTTTTTTTTTTTTTTTTTTTTTTTTTTTTTTTTTTTTTTGAGACGGAGTCTCGCGCTGTGTCACCCAGGCTGGAGTGCAGTGGCGCGATCTCGGCTCACTGCAAGCTCCGCCTCCCAGGTTCACGCCATTCTCCTGCCTCAGCCTCAGAGTAGCTGGGACTACAGGCGCCCGCCACCACGCCCGGCTAGTTTTTTTTTTGTATTTTTAGTAGAGACGGGGTTTCACCATGTTGGCCAGGATGGTCTCCATCTCCTGACTTCGGAATCCACCCGCCTCGGCCTCCCAAAGTGCTGGGATTACAGGCTTGAGCCACCGCGCACAGCCAGAGAGACAATTCTTGGCCTGTTACTGGGCTTTGGTAGAAACTGAATGTTTGACTATGGGTCATCAAGTCACCCTGTGACCTGAACTGCCTATGATGAACTGGGTGCTTTCTGACCCATCTAGCCATAAAGTGGGTTGTGCACAGCAGCATTCCATCATCAAATGGAAGTGGTATATATGCAATTGGGCTCAAGCAGGTCCTGAGGGCACAAGTAAGTTACATGAGGAAGTGACTCAAATGCCCATGGTCTCCACTCCTGCCACCCTGACTTCTCTTCCCCAGCCTGCACCAGTGGCCTCATGGGGAGTTCCCTATGATCAGTTGACAGAGGAAGAGAAGACTAGGGCCTGATTTACAGATGGCTCTGCACGATATGCAGGCACCACCTGAAAAGTAGACAGCTGCAGCACTACAGCTCCTCTCTAGGACATCCCTGAAGGACAGTGGAGAAGGGGACTCTTCTTCCCATTGGGCAGAACTTCAAACAGTGCACCCGATTGTGCACTTTTCTTGGAAGGCAAAATGGCCAGATGTGCAATTATATACCAATTCACTGGCTGTAACCAATGGTTTGGCTGGATGATTAGGGACTTGGAAGAATCAAGACTGGAAAATTGATGATAAAGAAATTTGGGGAAGAGGTATGCAGATGGACCCCTCTGAGTGGTCAAAAACTGTGAAGATATTTGTATCTCATGTGAGTGCTCACCACAGGGTGAACTCACCAGAGGAGGATGTTAATAATCAAGTGAATAGGATGACTTGCTCTGTAGACACCACTCAGCCTCTTCCCCAGCAACCCCTGTTATCACCCAATGCCCAGTGGGCCCATGAACAAAGTGGCCACGATGGCAGGGATGGAGATTAAGCCTGGGCTCAGCAACATGGACTTCCACTCACCAAGGCTGACCTGGCTACGGCCACTGCTGAGCGCCCAATTTGCCAGCAGCAGCACAGACCAACACTGAACTATTGATATGGCCATTCTTTGGGGTGATCAGCCAGCTACTTAGTGGCAGGCTGATTACATTAGACCTCTTCCGTCATAGAAAAGGCAGCAGTTTGTCCTCACCAGAATAGACGCTTACTCTGGATATGGGTTTGCCCATCCTGCATGCAGTGCTTCTGCCAAGACTACCATTTGTGGACTCATGGAATGCCTTATCTACTGTCATGGTATTCCACACGGCATTGCCTCTGACCAGGGCACTCACTTTACAGCTAAGTAAGTGTGGCAGTGGGCTCATGCTCATGGAATTCACTGGTCTTAGCATGTTCCCCATCATCCTGAAGCAGCTGGATTGATAAAACAGTACCTTTTAAAGTCACAATTACAAAGCTAACTAGGTGACAGTACTTTGCAGGGCTGGGGCAAAGTTCTCCAGAAGGCCATTTATGCTCTGCATCAGCATCCATTATCTGGTACTGTTTCTCCCATAGCCAGGATTCACGAGTCCAAGAATCAAGGGGTGAAAGTGGCACCACTCACCATCACCCCTAGTGACCCACCAGCAAAATTTTGCGTCCTGTTACTACAATATTTCGTTCTGCTGGCCTAGAGGTCTTAGTTCCAGAAGGAGGAATGCTGCCACCAGGAGACACAATGATTCCATTAAGCTGGAAGTTAAGATTGCCACGTGGCCACTTTGGGCTCCTTCTACCTCTAAGTCAATAGGCTAAGAAGGGAGTTACAGTGTTGGCTGGGGTGATTGACCAGGACTATCAAGATGAAATCAGTCTACTACTCCACAAAGGAGGTAAGGAAGAGTATGGGTGGAATACAGAAGATTCCTTAGGGCATCACTTAGTATTACCATACACTGTGATTAAGGTCAATGGGAAACTACAACAGCCCAATCCAGGCAGGACTACAAATGGCTCAAACCCTTCGGGATGGGCCAAGGGCGGTGGCTCACGCCTATAATCCCAACACTTTGGGAGGCTGAAGCGGGTGGATCATGAGGTCAGGAGATTGAGACCATCCTGGCTAACACAGTGAAACCCCATCTCTACTAGAAATATAAAAAACGTAGCCAGGCATGGTGGTGGGCACCTGTAATCCCAGCTACTCAGGAGGCTGAGGCAGGAGAATGGCGTGAACCCAGGAGGCAGAGCTTGCAGTGATGGTGCCACTGCACTCCAACCTGGGGGACAGAGCGAGACTCCGTCTCAGAAGAAAAAAATAAATAAAAACCCTTCAGGATGAAAGTTTGGGTCACTCCATCAGGTAAAAAACCACAACCTGCTGAGGTGCTTGCTGAAGGCAAACGGAATACAGAATGGGTAGTAGAAGGTAGTCATTAATACCAGCTACGACCACGTGACCAGCCGCAGAAACAAGGACTGTAATTGTCAAGAGTATTTCCTTGTTATTTTGTTAGGAATATGTTTGTGCATGTATACACTTGTAATATGAAAATATCTTCATTTTACTTCCTTTCCTTTTCCTTTATCATGTGACATAAGATTTATTGACTTTATATCACCATGTACGTGTTGTCAATTTTATGTAATAGCATTTAGGTTAAGGTTTAATGGGCTTCCAGTTGTATGAAGGATAGCTGTATTATGTTAGGCATAATAATGTCCTTACTGCCTTTACTTGAAGATTAAGCATGATTTCAGGAGATGTGCATGGGTTCAAGTTGACAAGGCGGGGACTTGTGATAGTTAATACTGAGTGTCAGCTTGATTGGATTGGAGGATGCAAAGTATTGTTCCTGGGTGTGTCTGTGAGGGTGCTGCCAAAGGAGATCAACATTTGAGTCAGTGACTGGGAGAGGCCGACCCACCCTCAGTCTGGGTGGGCACCATGTGATCAGCTGCCAGCGCAGCCAGGGTAAAGCAGGCAGACTAATGTGGAAAGACTAGACGGTTTTGTCTCCTGGCCTACATCTTTCTGCCACGCTGGATGGTTCCTTCCCTTAAACACGGGACTCCAAGTCCTTTAGCTTTGAGACTCTGGATCTTTGACCACAGACTAAAGGCTGCACTGTCAGCTTCCCTACTTTTGAGGTTTTGGAACTCAGATTGGCTTCCTTGCTCCTCAGTTTGCAGTCGGCCTATTGTGGAACTTCACCTTGTGATCACGTGAGTCAATTCTCCTTAAGAAACTTTTCTTTATGTACACATTTATCCTATTCTGTCCCTGTAGAGAACCCTGACTAATACAGCATACCTTTACAATTTTTTTTCATTCTCTTTTTTTTTTTCCTTTGAGATAGAGTCTCGCTCTGTCACCCAGGCTGGAGTACAGAGGTGCAATCTCAGCTCATGGCAGTCTCTGCCTCCCAGGTTCAAGCGATTCTACTGCCTCAGCCTCCTGAGTAGCTGGGATTACAGGTGTGCACGACGATTCCTGGTTAATTTTTGTATTTCTAGTAGAGACGGGGTTTCACCATGTTGGCCAGGGTGGTCTCAAACTCCTGACCTCAGGTGATCCGCCCACCTTGGCCTCCCAAAGTGCTGGGATTACAGGCGTGAGCCACCGGACCCGGCCTTCATTCTCTCATGAGGAGGAACAATTGGGTAGTAACTAACTGGTGGGGTAGAAGGTGGTGGCCACTTAAACGCCATTCACACAGTTTGAGTTAATTTGGGAATTTAATGGCAAAGGTAAGGGAGAACAGTAAAAATTAAGAAGTTTATTTAAAAATAATAGTTTAATTAAGTCCCACCTTTATCTCATACACATAAATGAGTAAATACTGCTATGCACCGATAAATATTATTTATTAATACTAAAATTTGAATTTCACATAATTTTTATGTGTCCCCATATATTGCTCTTCCTCGGTTTTTTTTTTTTTTTTTCTTTCCAATCATCTAAAAATGTAAAAATCATTCTTAGCTCTGGGGCCATGCCAAACAGGCAGTAGGCTGGGTTTCACCCACAGACCAAATTTTGCTGACCCCTGTCCTAAAAAACCGAGACTGACCATGAGAGTATGTGTGTGCACACATGCAAATGTGTTAAACTAGATCTGAAGACAATTCCAAAGAAGCTCCTATATGTTTAGCAGGAGTGATCTCATTGCAAAAAGATGTTAGCTTCCCAACTGATTATACTGAAGTGAAAAAATTATTACAATACATAAGCTCCTTGGGGGCAGAGACTATGTCTTATTGCATTTTAGTTTTCCTCACTTGCCTTACAAATAGTCCACATTCAATTTATTTTTTGTCAATTGAATGCGTTTTAATGAGTTTGTTAAAAGCCATCTCATTACGTGATAGTCATCCCTTGAATACTAATAATTCAATGATTTCTGAACAATTTAGATCAATATACTTTTAACAGAGTATTAAAATATTATCCAACACTAACATTTGATTTATTCCTTAGCAATTTCAAACTGCAAAATTATAATGTTTTAAAAAACGTCTTCTTATAATTACTGGTAAACTGAAATCATTCATTCCTGTCCCTACCATGCTATCAAAAGTATAGTTGACAGACAATAGGAATATACTATTCTAGCTTCAAGCATCCAATAATGTCATATAGCCCTATATGTGAGATGAAGTCAAAAGATAAATCGAGTTTTGATTCAACGTCCACACTCTTTCTACAGACTTTTAGTGTGACCCTCACTCAGAGTCAGAACTATAGACACCTCAGAAAGTATATACAGCATCTCAATGTCTCAGGCTGATAAGCTCAACAAGAAACACGAAAAGAAGAGAAAGTCTTGGGTTCTTTCAGTTTCAAGACTTTCACCTTTATCCTAAATTTGGGTAGAATAGATCTTAGATCATTTTCTGCAAGCTATTTTAGAAGACAAGCTGGGCCCATCAAAATGTTGTCAAAACCTCTCACTTTCTCTCATTTTCCTTTTCCCCTCTCCCTCCCTTTCCCTACTCCCTTCCCATAAACACACACACACACACACACACACATACACATAAACACACACACGTACATAGACATAAATATGTACTTTCTTCCCAGGATGACCAACCTATTATGAAGCTTTCTTAGAAAGTTTCTCTCAGATGCAATTTTGGCCTTGCAAGTATTCCGTGCAGCACAAGAGGAAGCCATACAAGCCATGCTCCTCCTAAAGAACACTGTCAGTCATTACCATAGAACCCGCTTCACATAGCAACACTCAAGCACGTGATGTAGTTTTACATCAGAGGGCCATCCTTAGCTAGTCAACCCAGCTTCCATTTCAGACAAAACTGAAAACCTCTGCACGCCTGTGAGACTAACATCCACTCACCCTCATATCACACTAGGGAACCTTAAACAACACCCCAGCAGGGAACACCCATGTGTGGTCCTGAGCAAATGGCCAGCTGATTTTACCATATCAGGGAGGGCCACGAGCCAGTCTACAGTGGCTGAATTCCATGTGTGGAGGACAAAGTGACAGCCACAGACACTGCAGGGTCTCCTGACAGGGCAGCCTGCGTCCACTTCCGTTTCATACATTCAAGTCTCCACACAGCAGCCAGAGCATGAAACTCAAAGCATACACTAGTTCATGCCACTCCCGTTGTCAAAATTTCCCAATGGGGATTTTCGGCTTTCCATTATCCTGAGGATTAAACTTCAAACCTGTCAGCAGAATGAGCTGGATTCTTCTCCACACCCCAGTAGTCTGGCCCACAACTCTCCATCAATGGGCTCCTCTGCCTTCCTGTTTCTGGTTGGCTTGGCCAGTGGGAGGTACCTTATGGGAGTTCCAGAACATGGAGGAAATAAAGGTCTGGTTTTTCCCAGCTTCCTCCTTGGCGGTTCACTACAGTTTGGCTGCCTCCCTCCATGGTCAGAAACTGACTCCTTCCCTTGCCCATTTCCCATCCCCAGCTCTGGGGTACTACACTTTGTTTTTCCTAAAACTGTACTTTGCTTTTCCTAAAACACGGCCCACATCAAGACACTCTCCAGGTTACCCAATTTGATTATGTCTTTGGTTTCCTGCCAGAACTCTGGCCAGTGCATGGGCCTATAGGCCCTCTAAATGATCAGACTTCTGCCTCCCGCTTTAACTTTGTCTTATTAAACCCACTCTCACTCATTTACTCCCAGACACCGTAGCCTTTTCTCTAGTCCTCAAATAACCCAAGCCTGTCCCCATATTTGGGCTTTTGTCTTTGCCCAGACTATCTCCTTCCCCCACTGCTGTTTTCATGCTGGTTCCTTTTAATCACTCAGGGAGAGGCTAAAACTGTCCCTCCTTGGGCCTTCCAGACACCTCCAATCTCTAGACGATCATGCTGCCATTTATTTAACTGTATGCAATACTATCTGAAATCATCTTTTTCATTTCTTTATTTTTTATTTTTCTATTCAACTTTTGTTTTAAGTTCCGGGGTACATGTGTAGGTTTGTTACATAGGTAAACTTGAGTCATAGGACTTTGTTGTACAGATTATTTTGTCACCTGGGTATTAAGCCTAGTACCCCTTATTTTTCCTGATCCTCTCCCTCCTCCCATCCTCTACCCCCAAGTAAGCCCCAATGTCTGTCATTTCTCTGTGTGTGTCCTTATGCTCTCAACATGCAGCATTTGCTTTTCTGTTCCTATGTTCGTTTGCTAAGGATAATGGCCTCCATTTCCATGCATGTTCATGCAAAGGACATGATCTTGTTCTTTTTGATGGCTCCATAGTATTCCATATTGTATATGTACCACATTTTCTTTATTCAATCTGTCATTACTGGGCATTCTGGTTGTTTCCATGTGTATGCTATTGTGAATAATGCTGCAATGAACATACTCAAGCATGTGTCTTTATGATTTATTTTCTGTTTCTATGGCATGTACATCCTGGAATAACACAAATCTTTTCTGTCTTGTTTATCCCTCTAAATTCAGAACCCAGAACTATTCTTGCCATACAGAAATAATAATACAAAATCATTTTCCATTGAATTAATAAATAGCATCTAACATGTTCCACATCTACCATGGAAGAGTAGACTATAACTAGAGTAGCCAAGTAGAAGAAAAACATTAAACCCATACTGCAAACTTTAGTCTCCCAAGAGTGGTAGATTATTGTTATTATTTTAATTATCAGTTATTCTCAGTTAACAAGTGAATTATTGAGAAAATAATGTTAAGCAAAATAGGCCTCACCCCTGCCTGCGTAGGGCTCCCAGAAACTTGGGAAGAGAGATAATTGAATAAGGAATGAAGGATACACAGCTCCCCTCTGAAGTAACTGGTGATTTGTAGAAAGAGCACCTCATCTTATCCAGAGAGGGCCATGAGGAATACAAATGTAGGGACTTCTAGATTGAACTGTGCTGACAGACCACAGGTAGTCTCAACAGTCAGAGTGGCAGAGGAAACCAAAGCTTTGCAAACAAATTCTATACCATATTTAATGAGACAGGCTATAAAGTATATTTCCGTATTCCATCCAGTCTTGGCCCAGGACCTCCACACCTGGGAGCCTCATATTTACTGATGATGAAGCTCCTTTTCTAACTCTTTCTTATTCATATGTCATATCTCCAACTCTATTGTTAACCCTTTTAGAACAGAAGTTATGTCTTATCTCCCTCTTCACAAGCCACACAACCCAATGCAGTAAAGGAAGCAAATAGTCTCTCTTGTCCACCTTCACCCAAAATAATAAAATGGCCGAGAACAAAAGGTGCATTACGCAAAGCCAATGATACACACAGTCTTGATAGCGTATCTAAGAGTAACGAGCTGAGTCTGGTAATTCTTTTTAAGAATTAATAGAAACATTATACTACTCTATTGAAATATCCAATACTTAGAAACAAGAAGTCCATGATCTAGTTTTAATTCCAAAACAAGGTGTTCTGCACTTTCTTTCTTTTAATAAGGAATCAGAGGATAGCTCTGGTCATCTATCAGTAGTGACAGGCAAGTGAGCTGAAGCCTGGGTTTGTCTTCAGACTCCAAGGTCAGTCCTGGAAGTCAGACCTCTGTGGCCACCAGGTCTTGTTAGTGACATCACAAAGCCAGACCCAGAGAGAGGCTAAAATCACCCACATATACACACCAACTGGCCACCAACAGAAAAAAATTCAGAAAACAACAGAATTGTAGCTCACATTGGCCGCCAGCTTTCAACCTGCATCCCACCATTGTATAGGTGAAGACTTGTCAGGTTAATGACCGGCCAAGGTCCCACAGCCTGTGAGTGGTAGAAAGGGAACCAGAGTCCCCTCCTGACTCTTTTGAGAGAATAGCTCAGTTATTTGGTCACTGGAAAGCTCTGTTGAGCTGGGAAAACAATCTCTCATCAGTCATAGCTTTCCTCTAAAATCTGCACCTGCACACCTGATGTAAATTGGCTTAACAGAGCTTCTTCAGGCACGATTGTCACCTTGTCTGAATAGCATGAGGTGATTCTCAGAAACGGAAAACAAATGAGGAGTTTCTGGCTCAGCGCTGAGGAAAGTTGAAACCCATTTGGCCTTCAGCTTTTCAGCATTGCTAGCATATCCTTTTAACAGTGATTGCTTTAACAAGCATTGTTGAACTGCATTAAGTCGGGATCAATCCATCGCACAGTTCTGTGTCTACCAATGCATGTTCCAGTGGATTCCAAAAATGACTCACTAAATCAATCTCTTTTCTTTCAAAAACTACAGCTTGAAAACAGGGGTGTTCATCTTTTCCTGAGATGCACCCAAAATTTGAGCCAAAAATTGATTCCCCTTGTATACTGAATGTCTCTTCAATTTCTCCTCATACATTTCCTTCTTTATTTCAGCAACAGCCCTATAACAGTGGAAAGGGAAATTCACCTTTCGCTCAGGCTGTGCCCTTGAAAGTGACCTCTGACCCCGCTACCAATTCTCACTGCAACCTTTGCTATTGTATCCAAAGAACACTTCAGGAAATGACTAGAAGAGGGAATTGAGGGTGAGGAGAGGAATGTGGGGCCAAAGTAGAAGGCAGAACAAAACTAATGTTTAAGGAATAGGGCCTGGAGAATGCTAATGGAATCAGAGTCACCCCATTCCAGCACCATGAGCTTGCCTTCCAATAAACCAGGAGGAAAGAGGCCAGATATGGGTGATGAGACGGTTGGTGAAGGAGCCAGGTCAAAATATCCCTGCCCCAGATTCTGATCTGCTCTAATGTGAAGTTAAACAGGAGTGCAGCTAAGGTAGGCCTCACATGCATAGCAGTTTTACCTGAGCTAAGTTAAAACTAGTTAAGCATATTTTTTAAAGTTACCTAGTACTCTTCCTATCTAAAGCAACCCAGTTACTCTGCTCTGATCTACCAGGAGCTGGACAGGAACAGCTGACTCTTTTTAATATTATTATTTTAATTATTATACTTTATGTTCTAGAGTACATGTGCACAACATGCAGGTTTGTTATATATGTATACATGTGCCATGTTGGTGTGCTGCACCTATTAACTCATCATTTACATTAGGTATATCTCTTAATGCTATCCCGCCCCCCTCCCCCGACCCCACAATAGGCCCCAGTGTGTGATGTTCCCCTTCCTGTGGTAAGTGATCTCACTGTTCAATTCCCACCTATGAGTGAGAACATGTGGTGTTTGGTTTTCTGTTCTTG
>NW_012101266.1:2907633-2920272 GCF_000951045.1 Mandrillus leucophaeus | reverse complement strand
CGTCACTTTCTGGTACACCAATCAGACGTAGATTTGGTCTTTTCACATAATCCTATATTTCTTAGAGGCTTTGTCATTTCTTTTTACTCTTTTTTCTCTAAACTTCTCTTCTCACTCCATTTCATTCATTTGATTTTCAATCATTGATACTCTTTCTTCCAGCTGATCGAGTCGGTTACTGAAGCTTATGCATTTGTCATCACATAGTTCTCGTGTCATGGTTTTCAGCTCTATCAGGTCATTTATGGACTTCTCTGCATTGGTTATTCTAGTTATCCATTTATCAAATCTTTTTTCAAGGTTTTTAGTTTCTTTGCACTGGGTTTGTAGTTCCTCCTTTAGCTCTGAGAAGTCTGATCGACTGAAGACTTCTTCTCTCAACTCGTCAAAGTCATTCTCCATGCAGCTTTGTTCCGTTGCTGGCAAGGAGCTGCATTGCTTTGGAGGGGCACAGGTGCTCTGATTTTTTGAATTATCAGCTTTTCTACACTGCTTTTTCCTCATCTTTGTGGTTTTATCTACCTTTGGTCTTTGATGATGGTGATGTACAGATGGGGTTTTGGTGTGGATGTCCTTTCTGTTTGTTACTTTTCCTTCTAACAGTCAGGACCCTCAGCTGCAGGTCTGTTGGAGTTTACTTGAGATCCACTCCAGACGCTGTTTGCCTGGGTATCAGCAGCGGAGGCTGCAGAAGAGAGAATATTGCTGAACAGCAAGGGTTGCTGTCTGAGTATTGCTCTGGAAGCTTCGTCTCAGAGGTGTACCTGGCCATGTGAGGTCTGAGGTGTCAGTCTTCCCCTAGTGGGGGATGTCTCCCAGTTAGGCTACTCAGGGGTCAGGGACCCACTTGAGCAGGCAGTCTGTCCGTTCTCAGATCTCAACCTCTGTGCTGGGAAAATCACTGCTCTCTTCAAAGCTGTCAGACAGGGATATTACATTGACATCTGCAGAGGTTTCTGCTGCTTTTTGTTTAGCTATGCCCTGTCCCCAGAGGTGGAACCTACAGAGGCAGGTAGGCCTCCTTGAGCTGTGGTGGGCTCCACCCAGTTCGAGCTTCCTGGCTGCTTTGTTTACCTACTTAAGCCTCAGCAATGGCGGGTGCCCCTGCCCCAGCCTCGCTGCCACCTTGCAGTTAGATCTCAGACTGCTGTGCTAGCAATGAGGGAGGCTCCGTGGGCATGAGACCCTCCAAGCCAGGCACGGAATATAATCTCCTGGTGTGCTGTTTGCTAAGACCCTTGGTAAAAGTGCAGTATTAGGGTGGGAGTGACCTGATTTTCTAGGTGTTGTGTGTCAGGGTTTCCCTTGGCTAGGAAAAGGAATTCCCTTCCCCCTTGCACTTCCCAAGTGAGGCGATGCCTCACCCTGCTTCGGCTCTCACTCGGTGGGCTGCACCCACTGTCCTGCACAGACTGTCCAACACGTCCCAGTGAAATGAACTCAGTACCTTAGTTGGAAATGCAGAAATCACCTGTCTTCTGTGTCGCTCATGCTGGGAGCTGGAGGCTGAAGCTGTTCCTATTTGGCCATCTTTGGCGCCCCCTGAGAATACCTTTTTTTTTTTTTTTTTTTTAGGAGGAGTCTTGCTCTATCACCCAGGCTGGAGTGCACTGGTGCAATCTCGGATCACTGCAAGCTCCACCTCCCGAGTTCACGCCATTCTCCTGCCTCAGCCTCCAGAGTAGCTGGGACCACAGGCTCCCACCATCACACAATTTTTTTGTATTTTAGTAGAGACGGGGTTTCACCATGTTAGCCAGGATGGTCTCGATCTCCTGACCTCATGACCCGCCCACCTTGGCTTCCCAAAGTGCTGGGATTACAGGCGTGAGCCACCGCGCCCAGCCCAGCTGAATCATTTCACAGAACAAGCCACACACCAGAAGGTATAAGTAGAATACAACTTGATTCTTTTGTTTACTACCCATTCAGACTTCATCTACAGACTCATTCTTCCTTGCCTCCTGGATGAAATCTTTGGCACATGCCTTAATTCTTTCAGCTGGTTTTAGGCACAAGAACAGTTTCATTTTAGAAATAATTGCCCAGTCAAACATGAAAATAAAAACCCTAAACTCTAGCCTAAATTAGATTTTCTTTCCTCCTCCAGCATGTTACTGTTTTAGGCCTAGAAACACGATGTGGGAAGGAGACATATGGAGCTGCTTCTCTTTTTTCCCAGCTGTATTCTTCCATTGCTTCTCCTTTAGTACATAGCCAAGGTCTGACCCCTCCAGGACTGAGCCTAAAGGAGGACAGCATTAGGGGAAAGGACATGATCTGAGCATGGCTGATTTGTGATCTGACATTTGGCAAATGTTAGCCCAGTTCTTTGTTTCAAGAGCCTTTGGAGGGTGACTTGGAGAACTCCCTTCTGGCGACCTCCAAACACGGCTCCCTGGACATGGGTGCTGCCTCCTCCACCAGCCCATTCTGACCCTCACAACTCCTGGGCCCCAGCGGCCTCCTCAGAAAGGCTCTCCAGAGTGGCCACATCAATGTAAGTGTCTTGGGCCAAGTATCGGTCAGCTCCTCTCCACCACATCATTACAGATCCACACACCCCCACAGGAAATTTCACACATGTTTGTCTTGCTATTAAGGAGATTAGATGGCTGCCAGTGCAGTCTTTTTTTTTTTCTTATCATTGCTGCCAGGCCCAATAGTGCTAGCCACCTCCTCAGGAATGTCTGACATCTCTCCCTATGCCTCTACGCACTCCACCAAAGAGCCATGAATTTTGCAAGTGGACCTCCTAAAGCCCCTCTCTCAGCTTGAGCTGAGGGAAGTACGACATGGAAGAGGGAGGAGAAAGCCATAGTGTTCCAACCATCTTTTTTCTAAGGCATTCTCTCCTTCTTGGCCTTAATCCCTTACTTATCCTCTAAGTAAGGTTACAAAACTAACTGTTGACCGTTTCCTTTGCCAGTTCTGCGCACATGATCTGGCACTCACTTGGAATGTAGGAGTTCTGTTATTTTGTTCTCAGCCTTGGCAAAACCAAGAGACAAAGAATCCCATTTGCACAGCTGGCTATGCAGTCAATGCACTGCTCTGCTATCAAATGAATCCCTTACTCAAGTCAAAAAGATAGTGACAAAGAGAAAGTCTTACTCACATAATCAACCCCTTCTACTTACACATGAAAGTCTTTGCCTTTAAAGAGGGCTCTGGCCCAGTTATTTTAGACCTATTACAGATATCACAGTATAGCATCAGATGGCTAAGGGGATCTAATGGGATTTTTTTTTCTGTTTTCCCAGCTATGATTACTAATGGCTGTAGCTGTGAACAAAGGCACTCAACAACTCACATTCTCAGTGCAGAGAACTATTATTATTGTGTCCAGCTCCAGGTCACCTTGCCATCTCTCTCTTCCCTCTCCTCTCCCCACTCTCCTCTCCTGTCTCTTTCTCTCTCTTTCGCTCTCTCTCTCTCATGCACACACATACATGTGCATGCACACACACACACAGAGAGAGAGAGAGAGAGAGAAAGAGAGAGAGCTTAGTGAAGGGCACCATATGAACAGAACTGGGAGGCAGAGCTTGGCTGGAGGAATGTATTCATTTCCCAGGGCTACTATAACAAATTACTACAAACTTGTTGGCTTCAAGCAGTATCCATTTATTGTTGCATTTCTGGGGTCAGAAATCCAATATTGATTTTGCTAGACCAAGATCAAGGTGTCCTCAGGGCTGCACACCCTCGAGAGGCTCTAGGGGACAACGTGCTTTCTGGACTTTTTCCGTTTCTAGAGCTGCACTGCTAGGCATATGGACCCTTCTTCTATCTGCAAAGCCAGCAATGTATCAGGTTGTTTTAGTTGTCACATTGTCCCCATCTCTGCAATCAAATCTTTCTCTGCTCCCTGATATATGGACAGTTGTGATTACATTTAGGACCCAAATAGATTATCCAGATAATCTCCACATCTCAGGATCCTTAATCACATCTGCAAGGTCCCTTTTGCTGTATAAGAGCTACAAGGATTTAAGGACAGCCTCCTGGGATTAGAAACTAAATATCTTGGGAGGTTATTACTTATCCTACTCTAGAGGATAATGGTGTTTATGGAAAGAGAATGTCCTTTTCCAGCACCTTCCCCAAAGACAAGTAAGAGAGAGCTCCATAAAATCGCTTGTTGTGGAAGACACTGTTGACTGCCTCTCCCCAGCCCCAAACCACTGTTCTTTTGCCTGTTCTATTACACAGAATACAAGAGCTAAACCCTTACTATTCCAGCTACCCCTATAGCTAATGATAGCCATGCGGTACCATGCTAGCCAGGGAGATCTTAGTGGAAATCTTGACAGTACCAGCCTTCACCCTTCTTCCTTGTCTTGAAGGTAGAATGTGGCAGTTCAGGCTACAGCAAACATCTTGGAGGAAAAACTCAAGAGACTGGCAGCAGTGCTAGCTCTGAAGTGTCTGAATCACTAAACTAATTCCAACAACCAACTACATCACACAGGAAGAGCATTCAGTGAGTAAGAGCAAGGGGTTCTGCGGTTAGGTTGATGGGGGTGGATCCCAGCTCCACTTCTCAATGGTTCTGTGACCTTGGGCAAATCACTTATCCTCTCTGTGCCTCAGAACAAGAAAGGAGAAAATGAAAACAAATGTCAGTACACCATAAGCATTCAACAAACGTGAGATATGGTATTCTTTTAACTCCACACTTTTAGAAGTTTGTGCCAGTTCCTTACTAAAAAGGGAATTCACAATTAAGATAGTCTTCTGTCAAAAACATGGGGCAGAAACTTAAGTCCGGGGGCCTGTCCATGGACCAAAGCAAACCAAAGAGTAACTGGAATCACAGAAGTCCTGCCAGCAGCAGCTGAGCGGAGCGACTTTGAGGTTTTCTAACTGCAGCACAGCAACCATACTGTTCAGCTGTGTACCACCCCACATGCTGAACATACACCCTGACCTCCACATGCCACCAAGACCACAGCCAGGGTCCCTGAAGGCCCGCTCTCATTTTGCCCCAACCACAGATCACATGCTTATAGGAATGAGATGAGAGGATTCCTAGGAGATAAGACGTGTGCTTAATTTTCTTATATTACTGAGCATCTTGCTTACCTCAGGACATGAGTGCTCTTACCAAATATTATTCAAAAATTAGGGCCAAAAAATACCAGCAAAATGACTACCCTAGGTATTAAGGGTCATTAGAAGGAGTGTGTCATTCAGATGCTCTTTCTATTTATGGATTGCCGAAGCAAGGCTTCAAGGACTCAGGGACACAATTTCAAAAACAGAATGGACACCCAAGGAGGATAAGTGAAAAATCCAATTTTGGCCATCACCATGACATCTCATTACTGTTCCCTTCTGGTAAGATTCACCTGAAATTCCCTAGAGGTATTTTTTCTCCCCAGACATCCTGCACTGAGGCACACTGAGAAAGACAGTGAAGATCACAGAGAGAGGAAAATACCAACCCTGGGCACACACCTGCAGTCAGCAGAACGGTCAGGGCATTAAGTTTGGATAACTGAGAGCACTGGAGGGGCAGAACATGACAAGTGAACCACCCAGAAAAGAGGACAGTCTGACAAGGAATAAATTTGGTGTCTGGAGAAATAAGGTTGGACAGATATGGAGAGCCAGAGGAAAACAAGTAGTAAATTATAATTTAATTTTTTTTTCAAAAAAGGAAGAAGGCAGTCTGATCTTTTGGGCAGTTCTCATGTCATTGGGATTGTTGGCATTTTCTCTAACAAGATCGTCAGAGTTGATGTGATTCTGTGAGTGTAGGAGATTAGATGGCTGCCAGTGCAGTCTTTTTTTTTTTCTTATCATTGCTGCCAGGCCCAATAGTGCTAGCCACCTCCTCAGGAATGTCTGACATCTCTCCCTATGCCTCTACGCACTCCACCAAAGAGCCATGAATTTTGCAAGTGGACCTCCTAAAGCCCCTCTCTCAGCTTGAGCTGAGGGAAGTACGACATGGAAAAGGGAAGAGAAAGCCACAGTGTTCCAACCATCTTTTTTCTAAGGCATTCTCTCATTCTTGGCCCTAATCCCTTACTTATCCTCTAAGTAAGGTTACAAAACTAACTGTTGACCATTTCCTTTGCCAGTTCTGCGCACATGATCTGGCACTCACTTGGAATGTAGGAGTTCTGTTATTTTGTTCTCAGCCTTGGCAAAACCAAGAGACAAAGAATCCCATTTGCACAGCTGGCTATGCAGTCAATGCACTGCTCTGCTATCAAATGAATCCCTTACTCAAGTCAAAAAGATAGTGACAAAGAGAAAGTCTTACTCACATAATCAACCCCTTCTACTTACACATGAAAGTCTTTGCCTTTAAAGAGGGCTCTGGCCCAGTTATTTTAGACCTATTACAGATATCACAGTATAGCATCAGATGGCTAAGGGGATCTAATGGGATTTTTTTTTCTGTTTTCCCAGCTATGATTACTAATGGCTGTAGCTGTGAACAAAGGCACTCAACAACTCACATTCTCAGTGCAGAGAACTATTATTATTGTGTCCAGCTCCAGGTCACCTTGCCATCTCTCTCTTCCCTCTCCTCTCCCCACTCTCCTCTCCTGTCTCTTTCTCTCTCTTTCGCTCTCTCTCTCTCATGCACACACATACATGTGCATGCACACACACACACAGAGAGAGAGAGAGAGAGAGAAAGAGAGAGAGCTTAGTGAAGGGCACCATATGAACAGAACTGGGAGGCAGAGCTTGGCTGGAGGAATGTATTCATTTCCCAGGGCTACTATAACAAATTACTACAAACTTGTTGGCTTCAAGCAGTATCCATTTATTGTTGCATTTCTGGGGTCAGAAATCCAATATTGATTTTGCTAGACCAAGATCAAGGTGTCCTCAGGGCTGCACACCCTCGAGAGGCTCTAGGGGACAACGTGCTTTCTGGACTTTTTCCGTTTCTAGAGCTGCACTGCTAGGCATATGGACCCTTCTTCTATCTGCAAAGCCAGCAATGTATCAGGTTGTTTTAGTTGTCACATTGTCCCCATCTCTGCAATCAAATCTTTCTCTGCTCCCTGATATATGGACAGTTGTGATTACATTTAGGACCCAAATAGATTATCCAGATAATCTCCACATCTCAGGATCCTTAATCACATCTGCAAGGTCCCTTTTGCTGTATAAGAGCTACAAGGATTTAAGGACAGCCTCCTGGGATTAGAAACTAAATATCTTGGGAGGTTATTACTTATCCTACTCTAGAGGATAATGGTGTTTATGGAAAGAGAATGTCCTTTTCCAGCACCTTCCCCAAAGACAAGTAAGAGAGAGCTCCATAAAATCGCTTGTTGTGGAAGACACTGTTGACTGCCTCTCCCCAGCCCCAAACCACTGTTCTTTTGCCTGTTCTATTACACAGAATACAAGAGCTAAACCCTTACTATTCCAGCTACCCCTATAGCTAATGATAGCCATGCGGTACCATGCTAGCCAGGGAGATCTTAGTGGAAATCTTGACAGTACCAGCCTTCACCCTTCTTCCTTGTCTTGAAGGTAGAATGTGGCAGTTCAGGCTACAGCAAACATCTTGGAGGAAAAACTCAAGAGACTGGCAGCAGTGCTAGCTCTGAAGTGTCTGAATCACTAAACTAATTCCAACAACCAACTACATCACACAGGAAGAGCATTCAGTGAGTAAGAGCAAGGGGTTCTGCGGTTAGGTTGATGGGGGTGGATCCCAGCTCCACTTCTCAATGGTTCTGTGACCTTGGGCAAATCACTTATCCTCTCTGTGCCTCAGAACAAGAAAGGAGAAAATGAAAACAAATGTCAGTACACCATAAGCATTCAACAAACGTGAGATATGGTATTCTTTTAACTCCACACTTTTAGAAGTTTGTGCCAGTTCCTTACTAAAAAGGGAATTCACAATTAAGATAGTCTTCTGTCAAAAACATGGGGCAGAAACTTAAGTCCTGGGGTCCTGTCCATGGACCAAAGCAAACCAAAGAGTAACTGGAATCACAGAAGTCCTGCCAGCAGCAGCTGAGCGGAGCGACTTTGAGGTTTTCTAACTGCAGCACAGCAACCATACTGTTCAGCTGTGTACCACCCCACATGCTGAACATACACCCTGACCTCCACATGCCACCAAGACCACAGCCAGGGTCCCTGAAGGCCCGCTTTCATTTTGCCCCAACCACAGATCACATGCTTATAGGAATGAGATGAGAGGATTCCTAGGAGATAAGACGTGTGCTTAATTTTCTTATATTACTGAGCATCTTGCTTACCTCAGGACATGAGTGCTCTTACCAAATATTATTCAAAAATTAGGGCCAAAAAATACCAGCAAAATGACTACCCTAGGTATTAAGGGTCATCAGAAGGAGTGTGTCATTCAGATGCTCTTTCTATTTATGGATTGCCGGAGCAAGGCTTCAAGGACTCAGGGACACAATTTCAAAAACAGAATGGACACCCAAGGAGGATAAGTGAAAAATCCAATTTTGGCCATCACCATGACATCTCATTATTGTTCCCTTCTGGTAAGATTCACCTGAAATTCCCTAGAGGTATTTTTTCTCCCCAGACATCCTGCACTGAGGCACACTGAGAAAGACAGTGAAGATCACAGAGAGAGGAAAATACCAACCCTGGGCACACACCTGCAGTCAGCAGAACGGTCAGGGCATTAAGTTTGGATAACTGAGAGCACTAGAGGGGCAGAACATGACAAGTGAACGACGCAGAAAAGAGGACAGTCTGACAAGGAATAAATTTGGTGTCTGGAGAAATAAGGTTGGACAGATATGGAGAGCCAGAGGAAAACAAGTAGTAAATTATAATTTAATTTTTTTTTTCAAAAAAGGAAGAAGGCAGTCTGATCTTTTGGGCAGTTCTCATGTCATTGGGATTGTTGGGCATTTTTCTCTAACAAGATGGTCAGAGTTGATGTGATTCTGTGAGGGTACTAGGAAAGTACCCACGACTCTAAACCAACAGGCAGAATTTCCAAAAGAGCAGAGCATCATTCCTTTGGAGTTAGTTCAGAGAAATATTGATGAATTTCATACCATCTTCTGGAATAGTATGGCCCAAACACTTCTTGTTTTTAATATTGCAAAATGTTTCCCTTTTTTATCACAGGGAGCTAACTCAGCACACACTCACTTTATCTGACTCGTGTCGCTTGGAAGGGCAAGAATGCTTCAGGTAAGAAAATAAAGATGCTGCTAATAGGACCTGCCCATGGAGGAGCAAGATGTACTGCAGCCTCACCTGATTTATCTTCAGTAATAGTTTCCAGGAGAAGAGAGACACAGTGAGAACCAATTGCATTCTATGTAATGTTTTGCTTCAAAGGATGCTTTGGCTCATTTTCCTGCTGCTTGTACATGCTGCAAATGAGAAAGTACCTGGCTGACAGTTTGCCTTCTGATTTACAGGAAAGGTCATTTAATCCCAAGTAAGCATTTTGCTAAATAGTAAGCTCTCCCATCCTCCTCAACCCTTTCCCCAGTCCCTTTATTTTTCTTGGTATAACTTGAGCTTGTGGTCTGTACCTATCGGAAGAGCGAATGAAATGTTCTTATGACTATACTCCTCAAGGTGATTTTTAGGTGTGAATTTGCAAAATATTGAGTGGAGTAATTTGGTTTTTACATATATATGTGCCTTTCATGATTAGTTTGAATATAATACACTATATACTTGTCATACGTGTAGCTAGAATATTCATGAAATTAATCAATCAATACTATTTGTATCAATGATATTTTCATAGAAAATTTATGGCACTACCAAAAACAAAAAAAGCTGAGACTCTGCAAAATATAATATCAGTAAAATAAAACCCATTTGTCCTTACTTGCAAACTTCTGAGTTTTAGAATATTTTTATATAATATTGGTTCAAGTTAAACTGCCTAGAATTATATTTTTCAAAGTATATCCCTTTAAATGTAAATAATGACCTATATTTCTTCCAAATACTTAATGATATCATTGCAATTACCAGCGACCCCAAGGATAGAAAATAAAAATCTCAAAACAATTATCTTCCTTAGAGGCAGAACAAAAAAAAATCATTACCACCAGAGATATCATAAAATAAATTAACAGAAACAGAGATATTTACATATCTTCAATAAAGGTACATCATCAGGAAATCAGAGCATAAATAAAAGCAGAAGAAAACCCTTGCACTTGCCCTCAAAAATATGTGCTGAAGTGTCCAGAGCCTCATACTCTCTAACTCTTTCTATATTAAAATGGTATATCACACCTGCCAAGAGACCAAGGTGAAAGCAGAAGGTCACTGACGATCTTTGCTGGTGTGTAATTGTTTGCCGAGTAGCAAAGTGATCAAAGAGCTGGTCCTGTAATTGGGACCTGGCAGAAGAGGTCTGGCATGGTGGTCCAGGATGTGCACCTGTCACAAACACAAGTAGATACACCAGCCCTGGCCAGGAAAACAGAAGAGGTGGATAAAACCACACTTGTCACCCAGTGACAATAAAGCCCTAGACTGTCCGCAGCTCAATTCAGTGTTATTATTCCTCTTCAGGTTCTAAAGGCTTATTTTTAATTCAAATAACTATTCTCAAAATTAAATTGAGCCCATTTTGAAAGCCAAATTTCATGAGACACTGCATTCCAAGACAATACTTTACCCTGTACAAATGTGTTCCCTCTCCTGCTTTCTCTTGATCCAATTCCATCAAAGCCATTCAGTTCTGCAATTCTATTACGACTATTATTTTTCTTACATTTGACATATCCACTTGGCTTGTATATTAGCTAACCTGGGGGGAAAACCTTCCCTGAAAGTATTCCTGCCTTCTGTAATAAATCATTTCAGATTTCTCTTTGATATCTACTCTGATATTTTGTTAATTTGAACCTCAGAAGATCTTGTGATTTCTGGGGTTATTTAACCCTTCATAATAATGCGGTCACTTTGTATCAGAACAAATCTCTAAAAATAAGTTCAATTTTAGCATGCATTGAGTTATGCTAATTTTGTAGCACCTGAGAGTTTCCATTGTTCTCTAAGGAATGGTCATCTATCATGTTTAACTTGCTTTCCAGTTATTTTCTATGTTAAAAAAAAAATAAAATGTTTGCTCTTTCAGCCACAGCAGAATCATCATTGTACTTCGGATATCTAACTGCCGTAATGAACATTCCCAGACTGAAGAGCAGACCACAGTTCAGTCTGGTATCTGTCTTTCCCAAGTGTGAGCCTGAAAGTGAGGTGATAGTTTGGTAAAATACACCCCTGACATCCCCTCCAGCAACTGAGTGATAGTGATCTTCAAAATTGGGCATGGTCATCTCTGAGGGTAACAGAAAAATATCTAGGGAGTGTGAAGCCTATGTTTAGATCCTTGATTTCTTTATATGCACATTCCTAAAACTGATTTTCTTGAAATAGTGCTGGAGGTCATATGGGTCCTCACCCCTTTTACAATATACCTTTTCTTACTTAACGCTGGTGCATTTTCTCAAGTGGCTGTACAAAGAGAGAAGATAAATGGTCTTATAAGCAAGTCATCTTAACAACCTCTCTCAATCCAATTCATTATGGAATGCATTCTCCTTACAATTTTACTTTCATGGATAATAATTTACTATAATTTGTAACAAATGTGCATTGTTTGACCCATTGTATATGAGAAATAATTGTAGTAAGTCAATTTAAAAGAAAAATGTTCACACTTTAGAACCCTACGACCATAAGAATTTTTTAAATTTAACTTTATATATTTATTTTTGTTCTAGAGAATTATGGTGAAGTGAAAGGCTTTCAAACATAACAATATGTTACATTAGAATGCATCACTGTATAGAAGGAAAACAGAAATATGTTAGCTAGACTAAGAAAAAATGATGCAAGAGTTTCTAGTATTAAAAAGGTGCTGCTTAATGCATTTTTAAAACAGATGATGGGCCAGGGGTGGTGGCTCACGCCTGTAAATCCAGCACATTGGGAGGCCAAGGCGGGCGAATCACGAGGTCAGGAGATCAAGACCATCCTGGCTAACACAGTGAAACCCCATCTCTACTAAAAATACAAAAATTCAGCCAGGCATAGTGGCGGGCGCCTGTAATCCCAGCTATTCGGGAGGCTGAGGCACGATAATCACTAAATCAGGAGATCAAGACCATCCTGGCTAACACAGTGAAACCCCATCTCTACTAAAAATACAAAAATTCAGCCAGGCATGGTGGCGGGTGCCTGTAGTCCCAGCTACTCAGGAGGTTAAGGCTCGAGAATGGCGTGAACCCGGGAGGCGGAATTTGCAGTGAGCTGAGATCGCACCACTGCACTCTAGTCTGGTCAACAGAGGGAGACTCCATCTCAAAAAAAAAAAAAAACAGATGATGGTGGAAATCAAATTGCTAAGGAATTCATATATTTGGAATTCAAATATTTGTTAAATATATTCAAAAGAGTGATCTGAAAGTTTTATTTCAAGATGTTAATATTTACCAAATACTATTCTACAAATTATATCCTTTGGAACATTTAAATAGATAATGAAAATTTTTAAGTGACAATTTTAAAATGTGGAGGGGACTACCTAATTTGAACTATTGTTACATAATATCCAGGTATATGTTGGTGAGAGAGAGATTGAGATTACCTATGCTTACAAAGTGATTGGCAGATCAC
>NW_012101266.1:2903714-2906718 GCF_000951045.1 Mandrillus leucophaeus | reverse complement strand
AAGACTATGTGAAGATGCAGGGAGAAGACAGCCATCTATGAGCCAAGGAAAGAGGGCTCAGAAGAAATCAACCCTGATGACATCTTGATTTTGGACTTCTAGTCTTCAGAACTGTGAGAGAATAAATTTCTGTTGTTTAAGCTGTCCAATCTATGCTATTTTGCTATAGCAACCCTAGCAGACTAATACAGGTACTCTCAGCTGCTCTCCTTGTGTTCAAGTGGTGGCATGGAGGACTCAGCTTGTGACCTTCAAAGTATTCAGCCTAAAAATACCTCCCTCAGTCATTGCCTGTCCACTGACCAGCACTTGTGAAGATGCAGCTGCTCTCAGAGGCTTGCATATTCCTGGATATCCCTGGGTTATTCCACTCTTGAAAAATCTCTGACAAGTTTAATCTTTGGTTTCTGTTCCTTCCCTCCCCACCCTCAACTTGTTTGACAGTTTTGCAAACAAACAAACAAACAAACAAAAATAGATCCCAGACAACCTTCACAGAGAGTATGACCAAGGACTCATCCCATCACTTTGTTTTTCACTAGACTTTCCTTCTCCTCTTGGCCAATTTGACCTTCTTTCTGAATGGCAGGAAAAGTTGGCCAGAGATAGTCTTCTAATCCCATTGTTTATGCCAGGACCTGGGTTCTTCATTTTTCAGTAAGTCTCTTCTCTCAATGCTGTCTTTCCTACCCAAATTTACAAAAATATATTTTAGAAAGTCAAAAGCCAAGAATTGGACTCTTGGGACTTTTTATTACCTCAGTATTATGGCTTCCACGAGGGCAACGTGAATAATGAGCTATTGTTGCACACTGAAGAGCGAAAGTAGCTCAAATCCTCCATTCATTCACCCATTTTCTTCAACAAATACTTATTGAGGCCTTACTTCATATCAGGCACTGTTTCAGATATAAGTGTAAACAAAGATATGTCCTTACTTATATGGACCTAACATCCTGGGTGGGGGAGAATGGCAATGGCAACAAATACACACATATATATATGATATATATATGTGTGTGTGTGTGTGTGTATATATATATATATATATATGAGAATAGTAAGTGAAGAAACACAAAGCAGGGAAAGTGTCCAGTGAAGGGGTTCCTGGTGTTAGGAAATGTCTCTCAAAGGAGGTAATAGTTTGTGTAGAGACCTGAAGGGATTGGGGGAGTAAACAATTTTAATTTTTTAGTCAGTGTCTTCCTAGCAGAGAAAACTACAAGTGCAAAGCTCTGAGTTAATGAGGTACCTTTTGTGTTCAAGGAACACCAGGAAGGCCAGCATGGCTGGAACAAATGGGCCATTAGAGGAATGTGGTCAAAATGAGATCTGGGTGGCAGAGACAGCCCTTAGAACCCAAGGAACCAGAAAGCATGGGGTTGAAAACTCTGTTAACTTTACTAAATATTAACCTACTGAGTTTACATCTTATTCAAGTATGATAGCTTCTACAAGACTGTTTTGAGGGAGAAAAAAAGAGGTAATGTAGCTACCAGTGACAGGAAAGGAGAGCTGATTGAGTTAAAGATTCAGAAAAACAAGGCAGATTGAACAAGAATTCGGCTGAAATGATTACAATACAAAAATATTCCATCCTAACAAGTATGGGACAAGGTCAGGGCTATCATGACTGTCACTCAGGCAGCGTCCTAGGCAAGGATACCTGGGCAAGGAGGTGAGTGGGGTTGAAATCCAGCTGCCTACTGTTTGCCATGCTGCACCATGGTACAGGGCTGCATTCAACTGGGGGCCACTTCTAATTCACATCAGAGTGCTATATAGGCTTATATAACCCTAGATGTACTGTGCATTGCTAGTGGAGCAGCAAATTCCTAAAACCTTTCTAGAAACCTGTGTAGCAATATGTATCAAGAGTCTTAAAATGTTGAGTGCTTTTAACCCAGTAATCTTAATATTGGGAAATATTTTCTGAGTTCTTTTGCATGAGTGCCATTACTCAATTTGTGCTGTGCACCCTACATTTTACAGAGTTTATGGCTATCTAGTTTTGGGTTTTCTCTTTGCTCACCCTCTGCCAATCCTTTCCTAGCCTGATACACAGTGCAGTGTAAGTGGATTTGTCACTACCCTATGTAAATAGCCTAACTAGGCATCTAAGTGAGGCAAGAACCACATCTACATGCAGACACCCAAAGACAAAATGTTCAAACCAAGGTTAATAAATCCAAAGACTATAAACAGTCGAAGCATAAAGCAAGCTGGGATGGACAAGTAGGCAGAAAGTCCAAAAATACAAGCAAGTAAGTCTGAAGGAAACAGCAGATAATCCTATGCACAAGGGCCCAGATGAAATCTTGTTCAGTGACTGGTTCTGTTCCACCATCCTTTATCTGCAGTGGGTCCTCATGTTGGTATCCCAAGCCTTAGGGCACTGTGGCCCAATCTCTTACACTTTACCAAATATGAAAGAAGAAAACAGTAGAGGAAAATCCATAGAGACAGCAAGCATGCTTCATCTCACAGTCTAACTCCAGTTGCTTGAAATCGCTCTTTGCAGCTCTGTGCGAATGTTCCTCAGGAACAACCCTTTCTCTAATAAACACACCACCTTTCCTGCTGCTCAGGAGAAGGGAAATCTGTTTCCAGGGATGACTTAGAATGGAGTAAGAGCTGCTGGGTAGGTAAGCCTAGTATGGAGAGAGCCTCAAGATGTTTTGTAAAAACTACAAAGTGGGGATCATAGTAACCACACTTTTTATTTCTGTAAATTGATCTTTCAACATTTAGAAAATAGCTATTAGTTATTATAAAGCCCTGGCTTACCCAAAACATGGGGAGACTTCAGATAACCCCAAACCACATACCTTAACAGTCACAGTGAACACAAATTTCATAGGGGTGCCACATTCAAACATAGTCAGTCAATACTAAGTCCGCCTACTCTGCCTTGCCCGCCCCTTCCACAGAAACCACAAGAATGGTATTTGTTCATCATCCTGTCCGCTCTCTCTGCCTCATGAAAGACGCTGGTACTTCCTCC
>NW_012101266.1:2900750-2901879 GCF_000951045.1 Mandrillus leucophaeus | reverse complement strand
TACCTAATTTGAACTATTGTTACATAATATCCAGGTATATGTTGGTGAGAGAGAGATTGAGATTACCTATGCTTACAAAGTGATTGGCAGATCACTTCTGACACTCACCTAAAGGTTAAAAGTATTAAGTCTAGAAGAATGAAATCATTTTATATTGGACACGTTAATGCCAAATAATCCAATATAAATATGAATAATTTGAAAAGGCCATATTTAGTCAATTTCCACTTATTACATCCAAATCAGTAGATCCAATGTAACACAATTTACGGTTGGCTTAGGCCCCTGTCATTTTCACAACACCCATAATGGGTACTATATTAAAAGAACAGTAAACAGACCAAAGAATATGTCAAACCAAACTGAAAAACTGAAAAACCAGACTTACAAATGAGAAATATGATTATGAACATCTGCATAAAATGTTGTTTAAAGATGTCAAGATAGAATGTTTGCTACAGAACATGGATGAATCTGACAGTCTAACTTCCATTATTTCTAAACGTCTCAGTTCAGCTCTTCCTCCTGGGAATCTAAGCATGTCAATCCAAGTGAACTGGGCCATTCACGGAGGTTTATTCTCCCTCCTCCCCAACATACGCAGATTCATTTGGGTAAACACACAGTCCTTATCCCCTCTCACCTTCCTTCTTCCTTTCTCCCTTGATGTGATCTATGGGCTACATAGACGTTGACTTTTGTAGAACCCTGGCATCAGGAGGAATGGGGTATCTTGTTCACTAAAATTCTCTGCTCACACTGGCTTCCAGTGAGATAAAATTTGCCTCATTTGGGTCTCCAGTGGTATACAATATTAAAGTCTACAATCTTGAAGTAGCATCAGATGGCCAACTCGTGCTGTTTGAGTCGTTCTAACCGTAACCATGAGATCTATGGAGCCCAGCTGTTATCTTTCGACTGTTCTGTACCTCACATAGGGGCACTTGGACACTGTTATGAGCTGAATTCTGTCCCTTCAAAATTCACATGTTGAGGTTCTAACAACCAGTACCTCAGAATGTGGCTGTATTTGGAGATAGGGCCTTTAAAGAAAGAATTAAGGTCAAATTAGGCCACGGATCCTAATCCAATATGACTGGGGTGTTCTTATCACCAACAGACACAGAGG
>NW_012101266.1:2886714-2896089 GCF_000951045.1 Mandrillus leucophaeus | reverse complement strand
TTAGAGCATTCAAAAAAGTGGCTATAGTGATGATGAAGACATGGATGTCAAAGATGAATGTGAAGAGCATAAAAAAATGAAAGTTAAAAAAAGAAGCAGGTCTCTAAATATACATTATTTAATCTAATGTAATTTTAAACATTTAGCACACCTAAATTAAATATAACAACTATGCTCTTGGCTGTTTTATCTGTATCCCTTAATGTTTATTTATTCAAGTTTGAAAAACAAGTGGTTCCATCTTCTCATCAGGAAACCAGAAGATTAAGGTCACTTTATGGATAGGGCTTACAATAAGCAGGCAGTAGGAAATGATCAGTCATGTGATTCCAAATGACAAAGAACGTGACTTGACCTTGGAATCTAGGAAAGCTCTCTGAAGAAATGCTACTTAAGTGCTGACAAGATCAAAGGGGAAAAAGAAGGCTGTTCCAGACCAAGTAACTAGCAGGCACAGAGTCCTGGGGCAGAAAGAGGCCAGCCTGGGAACTGAAAGCAGGTTGTGGAGCAAAGGGAAAGAAGGGAAGTATGGAGCAAGATGAAGCTGGAGGCATTGCAGAGCCATGAGAGATGCGAATCATTTTGTCTTCATCTAAGAGTGAAAAGAAGCTAATAAACAGGTAGTTATTGCAAGTGGACCAAACATGAGATATTGGCAAGTTAGTAGATGATGGCCAGATCCCAGATCACACAGGGTCCTGCAGGCCAGAAAGAATTTAATGCGGTTTGGTTTTGGTTTTGGTTATTGTGTTTTGTTTTGCTTAAGTGTGATGGTAGCCACCACCACAAGGTCGCAGTGAAATAATCTGACTTACATTTTAAAAGCAACAATCTAGTTGCTGCATTGAATGGCAAAAGGGAAAGACAAAAAAGGGGAAGATAATTGAGAGGTTATCACCTTGGTCCTGTATTACAGGCAGAGGCTGGCTGCATGAGGGTACCAATGGAAATGAAGACAAGTAAATGCAGTGAAGAGAGGGAGGAAGGTTTTACAGATGCCTCGTAGATTTCTGTACTACCAGGATGCCTGTGCATGTCACTGAGATAGGAAACACTGGGATACAACCAGCTTCGAGGTGGAGAAAATCATGAGAGGTCAGGGCATAACTGAGGTGGAGTGAGACTTCCTTCCTCCGTGCTCTTCTTTCAATGGCAGATGGACAATAGCATGTTAATGCCCTATATATTACAAGTATGGAGACTTTCATTTTCCATGTACCTCATAAAGAAAGGAAAGTTCCAGGACACATGGTAGAATCACCCAATTTGTTCCATGGGAAGTGGCGTTTACTGTAATTGTCACCTCATGTTTTGAAAAGTAGGAGATATTTACCATTTCCTGTAAGTATACTGAAGGAAGCCTGTGATCATGACCATGCAATAGTGCTTCATTGAACACTTGTGGATCAAGAATCTGACCCTGAAAACAGAATCCAGGGAAAGGTGTTGATGATCCTAAAAACTTCTGATGACCCTAAAAACTATCTTTTTTCAGAATAGAAGGCTGGTTTTGATACAGAAATCAAGATATGGGAAGGAAATTTCCCTTTGTTACTTGCTCTGCTGGCTTCTGATATGGTTCAACATTTCTCCTCCATTAGGAATATTGTAAGATGAAGCCTTAGGAGCAGATGGAGAATGTCTTTGTCTACAACACTGAAGCCACAGAGCAGTGAGCCAACACTAACACCGGGGACAACCATCCACATCTGTGTCACTCCCACAGATGCTGAGAAGACAACTCCCAATATGGGACAAATGCATGGACTTGGGAAATGTCCTTTCTTGTGGAAGAAGAAAAGGAGAAAGTACACTTCTGACACATTCAGCAAACAGGGAGTTAAGCATTCTGGGCCACCTTCCCTAATGTAGACAGTCAAGGAGGTCACCATGGATACATCTGGCTGCATCTGCCTGAGTTATTTGTATTGAACAGATTGCTACAAGGTGTTTTTTTTTTTTTTTTTTCTTAGTCTCATTATATGCCAATTAAATAACAGGAATGAAAATTAAAAAAGAAAATATCTACCCCTGCTGGGTTTAATCTCGTTAGTGCAAAGTCAAATGATTACCCCAAAAAAGGCTCCAACAGGCAGCAAAGACAGCAGTAAAGTTGCAAGTATCTTCTGCATCACACCGAGCAAATGAATCAGAATTGCTCACTCAGTTGAAGACCCCAGAGCCTTTCCTATCATAAGACCATGTTATGGCTTGAGTACCATTGAGTTGGGTCTGTACCTACATAAACAACAGGGAGACTACCATGGCACATCCCAAACTTCGAATTGATAATAAAAAATTGCTATGTCAGCCATTTTAAGGACAGGTGTCACATTTCCTTGGGTGGATTGTAAAACCTGGCAGATGTTTACTTTATAGTGCTCCATGGCTAATATAATCTTTAAGCATCAGATTATTTTTCAAATTAATCAAACCATCCAGCTGTAAAGTTTCTACCAGCACTGAGCAGCTCTCGGAGAAAAAGCTAAATAGAAGGGTCTGCCCAATTTCAGGCTCAAAGTTCATTTAAAATGAAGGGCTTGAGCAGCTTAGAAGTACACCAGCAGGGGGTTCATTCTCAGTTAAGCGTCAGGTGGAAAATACCTAGTGTTCTTCCACTTCAGAAAGTGTGAGAAATATCACCTGAAGCTACAGGGTATTCCAAGGAGAAGACTGGAAATGGTCAGCTGTGCAAAAATGACCAAGCCCAGGTTTTCCTCAGGGACTCACTGACATTTACTTTCAAAGTGCTTTATCCCCTTATCTCATTTTACCTTCACCCTGAGAAGCAAAGCAAACAGGAATCATATCAATATTTCAGGTGAAGAAAGCAAGGTGCAGATGAGGAACCCAGCTCTCCTGACCATCTTTTAGTTAATTACTCCACCGAGCCCTCCAGGGGCCAGTCAAAAGGAACCAGGCACGGATGCATAATCACCTATCTTGAAAAAACTTCAGCTGGGATGAGGCATGCACCATGCTCTCACATGGTGCTATAAACTGACTTACTTTGCCTGCCCAGGATGGAGACAACTGGACATTTTCCCAGCCCCTAACCAGTGAAAAGTAATCTTCCAGATCAAGCAGTCTTCAACAGAGGTCCACAGTTACACCTCAGGCCTCTGAATCCTCTTACATAATATGCAAACATGTGTATTTGTGTGTGTGTGTACATGACTTCCGAGAGAATGTAAAACTTTCATCAGATATTGTACCTCTGTGACCTATAAAAGCTTAAGAGTCCTGATCTCTACATAGGAAGAGACCCACACTTATTTTGAAAAGGCCAAAAAGAAAGCCAGAGCTGCCTACATGAGTGTGGGTAGTCGCCTATGCAAAGCAATGGAGATCCCATGAGACAGGACAAGCTCTAGGAGAGGCAATGCTCTGGAATGGGAAGATCATAGGATCTTGGATTCAGATAGATATAGGTTTGCAATATTAACCATGTGGTCTTCATCAAGTTATCAAACATGTCTCATGTTCAGTTTCTTCCCCCATAAAATTTTTAAAAATGAAAATATTTAAAATAATGTAAATAATCAGTCCCAGCTTTCAGGGTTGTTGCAAGGGTTCAGTGATGAATCAGTGATAAATCAAGTTCCTGACAAATGGAAGATTTGCAATAAATGTTGGTTTACTTCTCCTATTTGGCATCCTTGAGAAAGAATAAGACCAAAACCAAACTACATATTTGACCCTGCCTGGCCGGGAAAAAGTGTAAGAAATCAAGAGAAGAGGATCAACATGTGGCCTGACCAGAGAATAGAGAAGAGATATGCAAGAACTTCACAAAATGAGTTAAGCACAGGGCATGGCCTCAGATGTTCTTGGGCCAGTCTCAGCTAATGGGATCCTGGACAGCAGGACTCAAACCCAAACTTTGGGACTTCAATCCTCTTCCCGTGATTCCTCCATAAATCCTGCTTCCACATGCCTCTGTTGTTTCAGTTTTTCGCTCTCTCCCTCTCCATTTCATAAGGCTAAAAATAGTTTGCAATTATTTAATTTATTAACTTTAAACCAAAAAAAGGTAATGAACTTATATAAAATAATTTCCATATCACAAGCCAACTGTCAAAGCAAAATGAATGAGCCAGCAAAGAGGTCATTTGCACCTATAAATAATTCTACATGGAATTGTCCATGCACAGTGATGGAAACACTGTTGGGGCAGTGGGGGTACTCCATGCTGAAAACCTACATGACAGGTACCCTTCCTCCCCACTCCAACTTGGGTGGCTGTTGGTCATCTAAACAGTACATTCCAACATGTTCTGCTCTCTGTGCCCTGGATTTCTTGGATAGTTCTGATTTTACGTGGTGTAACAGTCCCCTTGCCAGAATTCCTTGCCAGAACATTGGAAGCCAGAAGGCCCTTGACATTGGTCCTTGAGCAACTGAAGGTCACAAGCCTGCCCCTGAGTGGGTCTGAGAATGAGAAAGTCTCACCTTGGCCAGAGGAGGAGAGATGGTGGAGGGCATGACCAGGAGCCCCAGCTTCATGGTTTCTGAAGAGTGTAAACTAGGGTATGCACTGAAATACAGAGCAACATGTGTCTTCACACACACTGGCACGTCCCTGCACACTCTTGGGCAGATATTTTATTTTTCTTTCTCAAGATAACTAATACACAATGTTAAAAATTATAGTTTTTTAAAAATAAATCAAATAATGATACAGTTCTCCATTTTCTTCTTTTTTCAATATTCTGATGGTGATGTGTTTTAACTTATGCATGTTTATATACTTTACTTCATCTGCACATTTCTTTAAACATTTCTTACCGAAAACAAGAAAATTAGCCCATCAGTAGAAAAATTGTGTTTAATCATTATACATATATAAATGTATATTAATATATAGTATAGTGATAAAATAATTTTATCACTATACTATATATTTGTATTAGATATAAAATATATTTGTATTAGATATAAAATGTATTAGATAATATATTTGTATTAGATATAAAAATATATAAAATACATACATAAATAAATGCATTTTTAAAAATCCAGTCAACATTGAATGTCCTGGCTTATTCAATAAAAACAATTAATAGCTAAGGTGCCTAGATTTATGAGAAGCAGCATGAGAGTTACTCACATTGTTTCCTAAATACATATTGATCCTTACCTCTTCCAGCTCATACAAATGCATGGACACATGCCTACCCTGGAATTAAAGTGACCCCAAGATAGCTAGAGTGAGTACCATTGCTCATTTCTCTGGTGACTGTCAGAGAATGAAACAGCAGAGGGACAGAGCCTAAGGAGATTTGGATTGACTGGAAAAGATTAGTCTAAAAGCACCGGGTTCCCCAAGATCAGGGGTGGGGACAGGAGGCAGAATGGAAGGTAGGGGCTTAGACCCCAGGTTCCTCCTGGCAGGTAGAAAGCTGACAGAAGCCACAAGGCAGAGAGAAAAGAAGGAAGGGCAGCCGTGTTCCCTGTCTTCACACAGCCTCTCACAGTGGTTTGGCCTGGACGCCATGTTTCCTTCTCCTTTCTTAGGCTGCCCTCTTCTTAGTACGCTGATATATTTGGATATTTTCTAGTTGGTGAGACTGAGAGAAATTCACCCACTTTTTAATTTTGTTTCGTTTCGTGTTTTAACACAGTACTCAGAAAGTTCCCATTGGATCTGCTCTGGTGCCTGAAACTTGGAAAATTTGACACGCCATGCTTTTTGATTTGGAAATAGATATTGTGAAGGGAAGTGACAGTGATAAACGAATATTTTCTACCTTGCACAAAGCAGGTGCTAAGGAAATATTTACAGTCCTGGTGGGATGGGAGTTAGTTCTTGTATCATCAGAACATTCTGACATCCGTTCAATTACAATCTATGTGAAGCCAAGGCGGATCCTTTAGATCCTATATTAAATTTTTTCAATAGAAATTCCACACTCAGCAAATTTGCCTCCAACAAGAAAATGATTGTGTCATATTTGTTCAGTCATGTGGTAGCAGAGAACAATAAGGTCTCTGTATACAACTTTGAAATGACCCCCCAGGAAACGCCAGTGCAGCTGGAGGACTCAGACTTCAAACTGACACCAAATCCCTTTTAGAAATAGGGAGTAAATCATATACAAAGTAAATGAAGAGAAATGTATCCAACATGTAGCATTTGGAAAAGAAGCGGATCTTGGGAATTAGCCTAGGCTAAGGAATCATAATCACTCTATGATCACTAAAAATGTTTCCGGGGTTACAAAATCAAGCAGTCACTGACAGACATGAAGTTTGGTGGCCCTTGGTATGATACAATAGCAAATGGCTAAGGTTGGAGACAATGACAATACAACCACAAGCACCTTTTGAGCATATACTCTACACCAGGAATACATAGGACGATTTTCAATACATGTTAAACATGTATTAGATATACAACTGGAGTTATTATTAACTTATTTAGTCTTCACAACAATTTTAAGAGCTAGACACCTTTTAAGGCACAGAGAGGTTAAGTAACATGGCCAAGGTCATACAGCTACTAAATGTCAGAGCCAGGACTCAAACCAATCTGGCCCTCTGATCCCCGAGGTATGTTTTGTTCATTCTATGCTATCTTGGGGACGTGTGTTAATAGCAAACTTGAGTTTAAATACAATTTAGCATGTATGATCCTGTTGATTCTTATAAACCAATTCTTTCAGAGGATAAACTGTGAGTAACTTTAAAGAAACTGCTTTTTAAAAAATCTTATTTCCTAGTCCTGTTTATTCTTCCCAAGAGCACCACCTTCCAGAAGAGGAACATTGGAAATAACCATACATCAGACACCTGAAGCAATGGCCTCAGAATATAATGCTATTAAGCAATCGCAAGGTGGGTTAGTACTCAAACATTTAATGTTTCATCACCAGCAACTTCAGCCTCTATATAACCCTCCTTGGAAGAAATACGAACGTTTAGTCTCCTGAAAGTATAAAGTATTACATTTAACCTGTGTTGAATATAGCCCCATTTGATTCTACATTCCTTTCATCTGCAACAATCAGCTGGAAATATAAAATGCATGTGCTCACTAGGCAACTGCAGAAAATTAATTTCCAGCAAATTTTGTCAATGACTGTCACTCACTTTCTTGCTTAAAGGATTGTTCTGTTGCTGCACAGACATATCATTAAGTGTTGCTGTGAAAGAAGATAGATAACACATTTCTATTTTGCAGGACTCAAGTCTAAAGGGAAATCAGATCTTGCTTAGTATTGTCATAGTTGTGTAATTGCCCTTAAAATCCAGCTGTGAGTCATGTTTCTGCACATAGTTACGTGTGACCCAAGTCTTTTCTGAGCTAAGTACATGAATACCCTCTCCTCTGGCTCAATTATGTGACAGCTGCTCACAGGTTCTGTCATTGTACTCACTTCAGTTCATTCGTTTCACAGACAGCACAGTATCTTTGATCAGACTAAATCACTCCTAGAAATATTCTCCCTGAGGGCAGGAAATCTAGAGTTTACTTTATGTACTCAGGATGGTTTGTAAATACTATACACTCAATAAACAATGATTGAACGAATAAATTCTTTAACTCTATTACCCGTGGGTTGATAATCTATCATTTCTTTCTAAAAGTCCATGGCACTGCTGCAAATTTGTGTTATGCTTCAGTGCATCCCTATATTTTTCTTGCCCAGTGATGCTTTGCTAAGCATAAGACAAGGGGCACAAAGTGCTTCATTTCAGCCTGCCATATGACAGGCACTTAAAAATATTATCCAGGAGTAGATGAGCAAAGACAGTAATCTAATTATATGATTTGTTTTATAATGACCACTCTAAGTCCTCTGTTCTGACTAGCCCTCAAGATGTGAATTCAACTTTCATTCCAGTCTAACTTTCCCAGATTGACCAGGCAAAAATAAAAATATCACAAGGGAACTAAATCCTCAGCTGTGACTGACAGTCTTGGCTACCAAATTCAGGAAATAAATTTTGACTGCAAAGATTTCAAGGTACCCAAGAGAGAGTCTGCTGAGGCAGACGGGACACCATGGGAGGGAAGAGCAGTCATAAAGGAAAGGCACTTGGCACATAAGAAACAGATGGGCCTGGACATTCTCTACCTCCAATTTTTGTTCAACTGAACACAGACAATTTTGTAGTGTCATCCTAATCACAGTAAACCCAGAGCTTATGAACATCACAAAGGATACATTAAACTGTTTAGCTGTTTCATTAAAAATAAGGGGTTGCACTCAATAAAACACCCCAGAAAATGGCAATGATTTTGATTTAATCTAAAAGGTTGTTGTCATGGTGCTCACCCAATTATTAATTAATTATCTACAAACAAAGTCTAGAACTACCATCACTATCTCAAACACCTATTACACTGTAACTACAAACCCAAATACAAATTTGGTCACTAAAATCTGCATAAATACAGAATACTCACTTGAGGAATTGAGCCTCAGAAATTTTATTCTAAAAGTCTGAACATCACATATATTTCTGGGAGATTAAGTTTCGTATATCCAATACATTACTGAGGCACAATCTCTACCATTCCCAGAATTCAGAATAAAATGAAAGCAGAAGAAAACTTTGACTACGCAATTTCAGGCCCTGCTCTACCCAACAGAAGTACCACATTCATTCAGGGAATGCAAAAGGAAATGGTTTGATATTAATCCATCAAGCAAGCTTCAAGTAATTCATCTGGACATCAACACATTACTTACCTACAACAAGCATACCATTCTGAGGTTTTGGTATAAGTGTATTCGCCATAATGAATAGGGAAAACGTCAACCATCTGAGGAGTCTCCTTTTTCTCTTCCTATAAGAATTAGGGAAAACCACCTGAGACAGGAACTTTATCTGAGTTTGAACTCTTAAGGGTGGATCCATAGAGGAACATTGATCCCAGTATTTGACTGAGGGTAGGAACAACTCACCTAACAATGCTGTCAGCAAGAGGAAAGCTGAACAGTTAATTACCAGGCTGGCTTCTGAACCTAAGGGGAATCTTAATAGACAGAACTAATTAAAATCAATACTCATATGGTAGTTGCGAAAAGGAAAAAAGGCTCAAGATAAATTCTTAAATGGAGAAAAATGACCAATCTCAGTTCTCATGCCAACCTTGCTATCTGGCTCACCAACAAATGTTTGCCAACAGATCATCTTTCTGGAAAGGCCCAAGCACTTGAAGGAAAAGAGAGCATACCCAAAGAAGCCCACCTAAAGCATTTCCCAAGCCCTAGCTAGTGTGGTCAGAGACACTGCATTTGTGAAGCCAGAGTCATGCTCACATTAAATATTCTGATGCCAGTAAGTGAGAAAATTTGGTTTTAATTCTAACTATGTGACCTTGAGAAATTTAATCTCTCTAGGCCCCAGCTTTTTCATCTGTAG
>NW_012101266.1:2858296-2884679 GCF_000951045.1 Mandrillus leucophaeus | reverse complement strand
AGAGATATTAGGCAAGCCCATTCCTGATAGATACAAGACTCCTCAGAGGGTTACACTGGCTCAAGGGTCCTCAACAACCTTGCAGACGTTTCCTTAGACTGTACCCTTGGTCTGGAATGCTTTTACTCAACGTTCCTTCCCTCTCTCTTTCACTTACGGTCAGATTTTTATCGTGGTCTAAGAACCTTCCCAGCCTTTACCAGAACCCTCCCCATTTCCTCTCAATTCCCCTCGCACATTTAATCCCCTATTGGCATCTATTTCTCACTAGACCCAGACAAACACATTAGCTGTTCTTTGCTCATCATTGTATTGTTCCATTGCATGTTTCTTTGTTGATTTATAGGTGTTCCTAGTATAATAATGATTGGGACCTTTTCTGTCACATGTATTGCAGTTGTCTTTCTTTAGTCGGTTTAAACCTTTGGCTTACTTTGTGATGTCTTTCCCATTTAGAAGCATCTCTAGACTTTCTAGGTGATGCATGGGAATCTCTATATAAGATGTGGGTGTAACTCTTCTTGATCTGGAGATCTAGACAGTAAGTTGTAGGCCCAACTCACACCAATATACAAAAGTGAAATATGAAGAAGCATGGGAGACCCACAGCAGTGACTGGTCTGAAGCCATCCTAAAATTTCTCTGGGTGGGCACAGCAAAGGCCCCCCACCCCAGGGGTGGAGAATGCTCCTTAGATAGGCTGCAGTTTTGCTGTATGGGAGGAGCTCTCCAAACATCACTGTCCACAGCCCTTGACTCCCACCCTCTAGACATTTTTTTCTTTTCTATTGTCTTTCTTGGAGATCTCTAATACAGATGCTGAAAAACATGCCCTCAATGAAGCCTGAGAAACTTTATTGATCTACTTCTGACCAAAAGTCATTTTAGGTTTCAATAGTCAGTTTCTCTTAGTTCAGGCTGCTGGGTCTTAGGACAACACAACTCTCCTTAAAACTTAACTTTGTGGCTATTTGAGGCCTGTAGGCTCCTTGTGAGAGTAGCTATGCCCATGGTTCTCTCCTAGACACACTTAGCTTTGCTGTATTTCTTTGCTTTCCCATCCCCATGCCTCTACTTCATTTAATTTATATTAATTGAAGTAGAATATATATAATTTATATATAAATTATATATAATATATAATACATATTATATATTATATAAATAATATATAATATACATTACATATTATATATAATATATAATAGATATAATTTATATATTATATATAATCTGAATTGCACATACCTTAGGTCTATCTGGCTACAGAGTGAGAGCCATAACTTTAGTTTTCATTCCTCTATGCCATTTTACTTTATCGAAAGGATTTTGAGGGTCCTGCCTCATCAGCGGACCCTTATTCCAAGACATCTTAATCCATCCAAAGGTTTTAACAACGTATGACAACCATACTCTTGATTTGCTATTTGCCATGAGGATGGGTTTATTCAGCCTTTCTTGTCCAATTTTCTCTTTTACCAGTTCAGTTTGAGAAGCAGTTGTCTCTTCCACACCCACAAGTCTCTCCAAATTTCTGGACTCCCTCTCTTCCCTTGTACTCCTGCTTGCACTGACCACTTTTTTCCTGAGCTTGCCATGAATAATCAATAGCAACCAACACATGCTACTAAGATTCTGTTTTCAAACTCTTTTCATAAGGTTACAAATGATAAATGATTTGCCTTCAAAGCTATTCCAACCAACATTCTTAGAAATGTTTTGCCACTGTATAATATGAATCACCATCATTCTAGCCTCTGACAAGTTTATTTGCCACCCTCTACTGAGCAGCAAGGCCAATGCTACCTATTTCATAGTTTTGTTATGCCGACTCCCTCTTCTTAGGTCCTAATTTCCGTATTTGATGGGATAAATTAGGTTATGTTATGGGAACAAACTCTCAATGGTAATAAAAGTTGATTTCCTAGTTGACATGAAATATCAATGCAGGTTGGCAGAGGGACTCTGCTCATCATTTTCACTCAGGGATCAACCTGACAGGGCTACATCTCAGCAGGCACTTCTACAATTACAGTAGAAAGAAGGCAATGTGGAGAACCACTAGCTGGCACTGGCTGTTTACATTTCTGCCTGGAAGTGGCACATATCAGGTCCACTCATGCACTTTCAGTCAAGTAGACTACAAGGCCATGATTAACTTCAGGAATAGAGGGAGTATTATTATCTGTTTTCACTTCATTGTCTATTTTCACAGGCAAGGAGGGCTAGAAATACTCTAGTGAACAATCACTAATTACTACCACAAGTTACTGTGCCTTTCCATTCATCCTCCTCCCCTCCTTTCCTCCTCCTATTCTCCCTTCTCCTTCCTCTTCCTTACGCTCCTCTTTCTCCCTCAATTATCTCTCTCAAGGTCTTGAGTTGACTTTAATATAACTTTTAACATCTTTTTCTATCCCAGCCTCAAGTTCCCTCATATAGTAATCACCAATATAAACAGGCTTGCAATTCACAGGTACTAAAGCCAAAATTGTTGGAGTTGAGTAAAAAGTATCAGAAATAAATATGAATAGGCTCGAATCTTACTTAAAGAAAACCTGCAACTTGGCAGTTTGTTCAGATTCCTGGAGAGAAAGAATTCATTATTATCCACCAGGTCTGTTGTATGAGCCAAGAGTGAGGATGGTTCTTGTTTACACAAAATTTATATCCTGACCCTACATGAAAGTCAGGGTTGTTGGGGCTATTCTGACAAATCCAAAGCTATGAATTAAGACACATTTACTGACAGACCCAGGGATCCACAAAAATGAATACTCCTATGAGCTAATCACAAGCTCACAGGGGGCTTTTAATTATCACTTCAAGCCAAAGACAGTTACAGCTCAGTGTAAACTAATTGGGCCTGGCAGAAATGATATCTTGTTCGAAAAGATAGCACTATTCTAGATGACTTGTTCGACCCTGTGTTTAAAAAAAAAAAAAAAAAAAAAAAATTCTACTTAACTTTGGGAAAAATGGTTTAACTGGTCTCATCAACTTTCTTCTTAAAAATTTACCCAAAGAAATCCTATTAAAGTATTTCCTTTAAATTTATAGGGACTGGGGAACTTTGCAATCAAATTCATTTGTATCCAGCAAGACATCAGCTTCTTGTGGTAGATCCCATGTCCTATCTTGTAATGCAATGTTATGGAATAATTGTTTTAGGCCTTTTAGAACAAGAACACCACCAGATATGAAGACAAATAACTCAGGTGCTAGTCTTGGTTGTTCCATTTTTAGAAAGTGAACTTTTCTAAGATAGGATTTCCTCACCTGCAGAGTATATTGGTTGAACTAGGTTATGGATAGAGTGCACCCTAAGTTAATTTTCTGTGACTCTTTTCCCCATGGGCCATCAGAACCCACAGATTTAACATTTCTACCAATATTACCCTAAATTGTTCCAATACTATATCAAAGTTGAAGCATTTGAAAATTCCTTTCAATTAGTCAAAATAAACTCCTTAAAAGGTTGTTTAAACATTATTTAATAAAAAAAATCATCATCATGACAACTCTCCTTCATGTCCTCCCCATCACTTCTACCCTACTCCACCACTGAGCCAATTTAGTATTGGACTTGCAAACTAATCGGGCCTTACTTAAGCAGTTCTGAATTTTATTAATTTTTTAACGTTTTAAAAATATTATTATTATTATGGAGACAGGGTCTCACTCTGTCGCCCAGGTTAGAGTGCCATGGCACAGTCACGGCTCACTGCAGCCTCAACCTCCTGGGCTCAAGCGATCTGCTCACCTCAGCCTCCTCAGTAGCTGGGACCAGAGATACATGCCACCATGCCTGGATACTTTTTAAAATTTTTTTTGTAGAGAGGAGGTCTCTCTGTGTTACCCAGGCTGGTTTCAAACTCCTGGCCTCAAGTGATCTTCCTGTCTCAGTTTCCCAAAGTGCTGGGATTATAGGTGTGAGGCACCACACCCAGCCAAGTTATGAAGTGTAAAATCATCCCCCACTTCTGGGCCGCCATGCAGAATGTGAGCAAGAAATATGAAGGTTTATTTCCTCAGGTGAATGCTGAAATTTTTTCAAAGTGATCATGGGTGACTTGGACCCCCTCGGCTTCAAAAACCACTTCTTCCTGTTTTCACACTTGACTTTGTGTGTCACTGACCAGCAGGTATGAGAACTGAGGTTCCTTCAGCTGTGCTGAGTGCAGCGTCTTGTTCCTCCTAGCTCTACTCCAGTCCCCTGTGGGTCAAGCTTTGCTTCAGACGAAGTCCTTCACTTACCAAAATTAACTGCTGCTGTGTCCAAATCTAGGTAGGAAAAAATTCACCTTTGTTTTTCCTGCAGCAATCTTGCACTCTGAAATATCACTACTTCAGAAATAGACTCTACTGAGTTCTAAACTGGTAGTCCTTACCTCTTCCATCTTAAACAAGATGTTTTAAAATAAAATATTTGACTTATAGAAATTCCTTTATAAATTTTTCTCATTTTTAAAAATGAAACCTATCAATTTTGTCTAGATTTTTCTAGAAAAATAATCATGGTTACACAGCTGGTATTTAAACTTCTATAAATCCTTACTCCCACTATATAGGCATATATATTTCATTGTATATATTTAAGACAGAAAAACATAGCACTTAATAATAGATATTTTCTCTGAGATATTTGACATATTATTTGGATATACCACTATCAGAAAGAGGAGGAATGCATGGTTATGGCATCAACATTGGATATTCAGTTCTCCCATAAATGTAGTGAATTGAACAGAAGAAAAAAAAGGGAGGAGAGAAGAAGGGATACCTTTACTCCTTATTAACTCTTTTCACTTAAAAAAATAAAGCCTCAATATTAAGATCACTAAAATTTATTTTGAAAAGTATTCCTAATCTCTTTATACTGTGTTTTAAAGACATTCAGTTAAAAAGAGATTTAAATAAGTACAAATATCTGCACTACCACTAGTTTTGTTATTAAGTGTCAACAGCTCCAATACTGCTTCTCACCCTGGAATCTTACCCCAGTGCTGGGCAGACTCCTCTTTTAACTTGCCCTAAATTAACCTGGAGACCAAACTTTGCCTGGGTGTCTTCACAGTTCTAGTTCCTCTAGAGTCGCTTTACATGAAAAGCCCTTACAAACTGTTTTCATAATGTCAAATCATCTTTCTCCCAGTTTTTTTTTTTCATCTAATAAACAGACCTAGCTAATTTAAAATTAGTCCTAAATAAAGCATTTAATTTCTTCATGTAGAAGGAGAGGGAGAGCTGAAGCATCCTTGTCCACTACCAGCACTCACCAGAGCGAGCATGTGTGAACTCGCCCTGTGGGTGAGCCTGAGCTGCAATGAGTGCTCCAGTGTGCCTGACTCCTGAGCCCGTGCTGTGTGCATGGTACCATGTTCCGGCGAGCTTGTCCATCAACACCAGGCCCAACATCCTTTCTGTGGGAAACAGACACATAGAGCCAAATAGCATGCCTCTGTAGTCAGTCATTAACGTGAAATCTCATGATCGCCATTTTATAAACACAAGGCAGTCATTTCTACTTATTTTTATCTTATTTGTAGCTTGAGCCTGTTCTTTTTCTGATTTAGATTGAGTAGGTCCTGTAAACAAAGATTAGATACACAATTGATGTCTGAAAGAGTTTAGAATTATAAAAGCAAGCTTTCCAAAGCTTACCATTTAAAAATACATTGCATCATGAATTAGAAATCTCTAAACAATGATACGATGATCTCACCACCAAACAGGGATTTCCTGAGCCTTCCTGGCTAACTCGGATGTTATTAAGAAATACTTCTTCCTTTCTCCTTATATTTCCCTCCTGTGAAGCATGCTAATTAGTGTAATCCCAGATCTCTTGTGCCAGTCTTACACTACTCCTAGGGACCAGGTAATGTGGGGGCAGTAGAAGGATGCAAGGCTCAGCCCCTTCCTTCTTTTGTAGAACTGGCTTTATCTGAGGAAAGCATATGTTTGGCACAAGTTGTGCAAGGGGAGGCCTACCTCACTCTAATGCTAACTGGAACTTAACAGTTATGTCTGCCTAATTCTGGAGTTCAATATTAACCTGACCATTTCAATAACAGACTTTATATTTTGTTATACTTTGTGATGTTTTGGTATCTACCTTTTCTCTGGGTTTTGTTTTTTTTTTTAATTAATTAATTAATTTTTTTTTTTTTTTTTTTTTTTTTTTGCCAACTTATCCACAACCTAGAAAGGGAAGAGGGTTTATTATGTTTTTAATGGGGGGACCAAACTTATGTGATACAGCATATACTTAGGAATTTAAAGGGTTCCCCCTTTAAATAATACATGTTTAAAGAACACGTTTCATTAGGCTTGAAGACTTTATGGATAACTGGAAATAAATGTGCATTGTTATATTTTGATGACCAGAAGCACCTGTAACGAATTGTCAATAAATTATGAATTATGTTATAGACATAATTCAGCATTAGAATGTTGAAAACACAATAACACTATACAGATGATTCACACTTGAACCATGGTGCATTAAAGAAAACTAGTATGCAAAAGAACTGATTTGAAACACATTATCCTTTCTCATAAAAACAATGTTAGGGTTCGATTTGTAATCCCAACCTAGAAGACAATATCAGATAAATCAGAGCCCTGATCAGCAAATATCTATTCAAATATTAATTCAAAAGAAATATGTTTAAAAGATCCTTTGGAACTACTCACCCCAAGTATATTCTATGAAACATGAATCTATAAGACGTTTCATTCAATATAAAAAGTTTCCTTGATCAATGAAGCTTGGGGAATAAATTATGCTATTATCTCTTCTCCTGAAGCTTCACAATGTAGACTAACATATTAAAGGCTCTGTGAAGCCCAGCATAATTTGTTTTAACCCAGCATTCATCAAACATGTCTTAACTGCAGAACATTATTTTCAAGTAGCATCAATTAATTCCCATGGAACACACTCTGGGAAATGTTGTAACAGCAAGTATTATTAAGATGTAATATCCAAATTCCATACGGAATACTGATAGATAGCATATTGCCCCAGTTCTTGCACTCTTGGTGTTATATGAAATGCAGGGGTAGGACACACACTCCACAGAGTTTCATCAATGAGTTTAAGTAGCAGAAAAATTTACATAATGCATATATCAAACATTACATTATGAAACTGCATAGAGACTGAGACTTGAGACTATCTGGGCACTTTACATGTATAAAATCCATTCACCTCACCAGCAATCACTGAGGTGGGACACTGGAACGAACTTGACTCTGTCTTCCAAGGACCTTCACTGCATTCCTTGATTTAGAATTAGCCAAGGATTTTCTCTCAGCTTTTTCCCAAGAGGGCCATCATCTTTCCTTTCTGCTACTACCACACCTGCCTTTCTAGTTGCTCAGATTGTAACGTCTCAACTTCCCACCATCTGGATAATGACAGGCCATATAGAAGTTGTTACTTGTCTACCTAACTCTACTGCAGTGGGAATTTCTTTAAATTCCATCTGCGGTTATTGATTCTGAGAGTCATGGTTCCCAAACTGTTTGCCAAGGTGTTCTGGGATGCTACAGTAATCTCACAGGTAACTTACGTATATTCTTTTTTCATATAGCTGTTAAGTTGTTAGGTATAAATACTTACATTATTTGGACCTATGTACTTAATAAACACAACTGTTAGGTTTTTCTTTCGGCCTAGGCATGACTGTGAAAAATATACTGAAACACTAAGGGCACTAAGTTTCTGAAAGTGAGAAAGTTTGAAACCCTCTGCCTCAGAGGTTTAGAGAAAAGAAAATATCTAAGAGATTTCAGCCTAGGTAAGGAAACATTCCTCCACAGATTTATATGCCCCTTTTGTTAAAAAGAAAAAAAGAAAACTAAAGGTACCATAACAATGTTAAAAATCTAAAACGTTAGTATTGTATATGAAGAGATAACTCTCTGATATACGAAAACCAAAAAACAAAGAAAGAGCTTTCTAAGTTTATAAAAATTTTATCTCTATGTCAGAGAAAGTAATTCAATGCATTCTCCATTTTGAGTCTGAGGAATAAATAAGTCAACGAGAAATAAATACTCACTTTTACTGTTTTCAAGAAGAGAAATCAGTGAAAAGATGGTTCAACTGTGATGCACAGAAGCTGGAAGGGTCACAATTGCTACAGCTGGCATGATACCTATCTCCTGAAACCTGTTATTTCTCCTTGGCTCTCTTCAAGGTCACAGTACCCTGCCACTCAGGCAGCTATAAGAATAGTCCCCAAGGAGCATTAACATCTTTTAACTCTAAGCCACATTCCTCCCTAAAGAAAGTGTGCCTGAATTTGTGAAAGTCTGCATCCTGGAGGCAAGCACAGGAGACCAAGAAGTTAAGAAAATACTCCTGCCACTATTTCTATCTTTAATGCATAGCTTTCTATTCTTCTTTAAGTTCTCAGGGTTAAGGAGCTCAAATAATGTAAGGAGAACGAAAATGAACAATAAATTACTGAGTTTAGCCCACAAAAAATCAGTCTGCAAATTCACCCAAGGCATGAAGATTTCCAGAACCCTGCCTAATGTCACCAGAGGATAAGAATCTTAATTACTTACTCCAGCAGTCACCATCTTGTTTCCATCCTCCAGCCTATTGCTTTTCTTCCCTTGATCACCTAGTCACATCCATCAACAAAGGCTGCTCGAAAAACCTCTCTCTCCTTTTATCAGCACTCATCCCTGTCAATCTGCAAATACTAGCACTACATTACCAGCTCGCTTCAAAGATTTCACCATGGTCTACAGGCATTCACAATCATCCATTTGAGTTCCAGATCTCAGTCAGAGAAACTGTTAGAAATTTTATATATCATCTTATAACCCAACCCCTTGATTCTTCAGATGGTGGGAATGGGTAACATTAAATGACTTGCCTGGGTTCATATAGGCAAACACAGATTTGGGGAAATCTACGTATAGAATGTATAGAATCTACCTCTTCTATCTTGCTGTCGGACATAGTATACTTTTTTCGCAGAGATGAGGTCTCCTTATGTTGCCCAGGCTGGTCTCAAACCCCTGGGTTCAAAAAAATCCTCCTGCCTCCTGCCTCCTAATCCCAAGTGCTGGGATTACAGGTATGAGCCACCCTGCCCAGTCTCTATACTTTTATTAAGTCTCTAAAATAAGCACAAATATACACTGAATATTAACGCAATGCGGGGCTCATTTATTGCTGCCACAGCACAGGGGTTTTTAAGAGGGTTCAATTCAGCTCCAGGATAACACTGTCCCATCCATTTGATTGATCGGCGCCCTGCTACCGATCTTGCAGATATGCTGGAGTGTTGTGATAAGAGGATGGACGTTCACGTGGAGTAAGTCAGTCACTGTACTGGACAAGTATCTCCCCTGGTGGAAGGAGACTACTCTAGATGCTAGCTGCCATTAATAAAATCTTTCCCGTACGTCCACAGGAAGGAGAGTTAATCTAGTCTTTTGGGGCAGATGTGGACAGGGCACCCTCTAGTGACAGCTGACCAATATTGCAGGTCAATACAAGAACCACAAAGATCCTGGGTGCTGCAACGACGACACTACACTTCATTGTCTATTCTTGATGGACCTTTGTTTCCATGATAGAAGTCTTTTCATCAAGAATTTTTCTTTACAAAAGTGCCTATGATCCCATTGTCCCAGAAGCACCAATCCCCAACTTCTCTCAGGGCTGTGTTGTTAGGAAGCATGACCCAAACCCATTCTTTTCCTAGGACCCATGGTCTCTCTTGCCAATTTAGAGATCTTTCAGGACACAGGGAATATTTCTTCTCTATGTTTATCAAAAACAATTTTTCTACACCTATAAATTCCCTTTTCTTTAGTACATAAAAGGTGCCTTGAAAAGTATCTGACACACAGTAAGCACTCAACAAGCAAGCGGTTATTATTCTTTCTCTTTAGTCTTTTATAATAGGCCTTGGCAGTGCAAGGCCTTGATTACTACCAGATCTAGAGCCAATCAAAAACTAATAATATCTGATGTTAACTACATATTTAGTATATGCATACATTGCTTTAGTTGCTTTATATGTGTTAACTCACTTAATACCCACATCTATCAGAGGTAATTATAACTTTTATTCCCCTTTTATAGTTATAAAATTGTAGCACAGAAAAAATAATTTTCCCAAAGCCACACAGCTAATCAGTGCTAGAGAGGGGATTTGAACCTGTGTGGTTTATCTCGAGGGCTCATGCCCTTAATTATTACACTATACAAACTTTCTAAATCCCCCTTTCCTTGAAAGCAGAAAGAACTTGTAGTTTAGACACTCAGTGAAGCAAAGAATGGAGAGAATAATAAAATAGTTAAGCTCTATATCAAAATTATGTTCCTCTTAGTCCACCCATTAATTATGAGGGGCCCCAAGGCATTGCAGCATACAAAATATGCAATTCTTATAATAATTTTGACAATTGTAAACAAAAATTTCTAGTTATAATAAACATTAATCCAAGAGTTGATTAACAATACTTTTTATTGCCTTCTTAGAATTCATACAGTGTTACAGAAACCAAATTTTCACAATGTTTTAAATGCATATGTATTATTTTAAAAATATTTTTACATAAAATAATGCATTGTTATATGTGGTTTTTTACACTTTCCGTAAAAGAAAAGTTAGACATGAAATCATTTCCCAGCGCATATTTATCAGAACGTTTTATGCCTAAATGATAAAATCCAATATCTAGAGTCATTACTTTGAGAAAAATATTGATTTTAACTGTAAATGTTTAGCATTAAAAACATTAATAAGGGTTTAATATGTATTCATCTGACTATCATGATCTGATTAACCACAGCTTTAAAAAACACTTAGTTGTATGTTTCTAGTTTTTTTGTTTGCTTGTCTGTTTTTGAGACAGAATCTTACTCTGTTGCCCAGGCTGGAGTGCAGTGGTATGATCTCAGCTCACTGAAACCTCCTCCTCCCAGGTTCAAGCAATTTTCTGCCTCAGCCTCCCGAGTAGCTGCGATTACAGGTGCCCACCACCATGCCCAACTAATTTTTTGTATTTTTAGTAGAGATGGGGGTTCACTATGTTGGCCAGGCTGGTCTCGAACTCCTGACCTCAAGTGATCCACCAGCGTTGGCCTCCCAAAGTGCTGGGATTATAGGCCTGAGCCACCACGTCTGGACTTAATCGTATGTATTTTAACTCATGGCACCTAATTCTGCTGCTAGATTTAAAGACTTGTCTATAATGCAAAAATCTCAGCCTAGATACATGTGCACTAGCCCCTACTGACATTTTCTACTGGCAAGTTGTCAAAATAAGGCCCTTCCGAGGATTCAGAGTCCCATCAAGCATATGTGCATCAAGCATCAATGCCACAGCAGGCATTAGGATCATGCATCTCGGTTCTCCTGGTATTTTAGATGCTCAGCAGGCCGCACTGATGCGACAGATCCTAAACTTCATGTGCCCTCTCCTCCCAAATCTCCTCAACCTCCATGTGCCCTGTTATCATTAGCTCTCATGGCCATGGTAGAAACCTGTCAGATACGCTTCCCCTTCCCATCACTGGGTACCTAGCCCAACTAGGTAGAACTCACAAGTCACCAATTCCTAAGGGTTATTTTTCCCTAATAGCCCCCAAACTCAGCTTCGGTTGTCCTGATCTACCTTTGCTCAGATACTTATAATTTCTACATGAATTTCTACAGCAGAGACCTCCCTGAGTTCAGACTTATACTAATTGGTATATACACAAAATATTTTTGTTGTTGTTGTTGTTGAGACGGAGTCTTGCTCTATCGCTAGGCTGGAGTGCAGTGGCACAATCTGGGCTTGCTGCAACCTCTGCCTCCTGGGTTCAAATGATTCTCCTGCCTCAGCCTCCCAAGTAACTGGGACTACAGGTACCCGCCACCACACCCAGCTAATTTTTGTATTTTTAGTAGAGATGGGGTCTCACCTTGTTGGCCAGATGGTCTCAATCTCTTGACCTCGTGATCTGCCCACCTCGGCCTCCCAAAGTGCTGGGGATTACAGGCGAATGATATTTCTTTTTGTGGAAAATATTATGAAACTGACAGTTGCACAGTATTGAAAACCCTTGTGTAGCACAGAAGATATGTGAGGAAAAGTGAGTCTCTAACTCACCACACTTGAGCCCACTTACTAGAGGCCATTACTTCTGTATCCATGAGAAAGTTCACACGTTTTCTTTCTCTTTTAATACAGATGCAAACAAAATATTTAACTTGGCCTTTGTGGTCTTCACCTCTCTTGGGACTGCTCAGGTAAGGGCGAGTTCCAATGATCAGAACAGTCACTCCTTCAAAATGCACTTATGGTGCCCCCTGCCACTGGTCAACAATCTTACGAAAGTCATCTTCCTCCTGGACATGAAACCACTTTAACTGAAGTGGTAAGAATGGCCTCCTTCCTTAGGTTTAAGAAGACAGCACCACTCCAGCCTGGGCGACAGAGCGAGACTCTGTCTTAAAAAAAAAAAAAAAAAGAAGACAGCACGTAGAAGTGGAAGGTGTTTTCCTAGAGAGGTAATTTAGCTTATGGATTAAGTACACAGACTCTGATTTGGACAATTCAGGTTTGGTTCCTGGTTGCATCACTAATACACTTTGTGATCTTCAGCACAGACTAATGCAGGCAGAGGTTATCACCTCTTGTGTGCCTTGGTTTCTTGTCGGCACACTAGGAATGATAACAATACTATCTGCTTCACAGAGTGGATATAATGATTTAAAGAGTTAATATTTATTATGTGCTAATAACAATGCCTGGTATATACTAAGTACTATTAAAATGTCTGTTATGTAAAATTTAAAGTAGTCTGTGACATGCATTGTATAAACAAACACATACCCTGATTCAATGGGTTCCCACTCAGCTTACTTACAACGCCTCCTCCACATCCTATTTTTATAAGCAGTGGAATCACATGCAGAGAGCACAACTTACCAAATTAATCATTTCATGTTGTGGGTAAAATTTCAGTTTAAATCTTCAGTATTTGGATTTCAAATTAAGTGTACGATTAAGCATTAATGGTGTGTGATGATAGTTAACCTTAAAATGTGAAATATTTTTACAAAGAAATCTTTATTCCTTGTGAGCCAGTGAAAAATTATTTATTATGGATTAAATTTTTGCTGCTGCACAGCAACAGCAGATTGATGAGCTGTTGCAGGCTGAATTATTCTCCAGGTTAAAGATGACTTTTGGTTGTATTAATCATCTAGTCCAAAACTAAAGTAGACACGAGAGAGCCTTGCTTCTGACAATCCCCTGCACAGCTCTGCCCTGCCCAGCCCAGCCCAGGCCAGCTTACTCGTTGTGAAAGCCGGTTCTTTTCCTGAAATGTTGGGTAAACCAAGGTCCGACTCCAGGTTGTCTTCCTTCATCCTGTACTGTCCATCAAGGTTCCTCCTTTACGTTGACTTCGAGTTTGAATTAAAAATTAGATTGAAGTTTAAAATGTCATTTTAAGCCAAAGAAAAGCCAAATTATCATCCAGAAAATCCCTCGTGTGAAGAACGCTCCTCTCAGGAGCACAGCTCCATGCCACCGACCTGTTCTTTCTCTTCCTCCCCGTCTCCTCCCCTGCTTGACTGTCTTATGTGGTCACTTATCTGCAGAAATTGCTATCACCCTCACATTTCAAGCAAATTACTCTTCCAGTAAAAGTGCTAAATGCTGCCTAGGAAAACTGAAGCCTGTGCTTTCTTGCTGGTAATGAACTGTTTCCAAAGAGAAACAATATTACTCATTTTCATTTACCCAGCACTATACCAGGCTCTGAGGTTACAAAAGCCAATAAGACATGGTTTGTGCCTTGACAGAGCCTACATTCTTCTGAGAGGGACAGAGAAATCCAGTTATCAGTCAACAAATATAATGCTCAAAAATTATGATTAAATTAAATAATGAAATCAAATGGTGTTTAAAGAAGAAACAGTACTTCAGAGCAAGCATTCTCAACCTTGGTTACCACATTAGAATCACATGAGAAGCTTTCAAAAATCCCAAGTCACATCTCAGCATCAATTATAAAATATTTGTGGAGTAGGATCAGGCACCTCTTTTTAAAGAATCACTTGGGAGCCAAGTGATTCTAAAATACAGCCAAGACTGAGAAATCATTGTTTTACTCTTACAGAAAAACATTTTAGAATTGCATACACCTAAGAGCAATCCAGTTCCTTTCTTCATGAAACTTAATTTATTATTAATACTAGTAGGCTGACCTTAAGTGAGTTATTTAGACTATAATGCTTATGTGCCTATAAAAATGTAAACAACACACACTGAAGCTTTCTGGGGTGCAGCTTCTCATGGATGATTGTGTGTGATAAAACCAGTTATCTGAAGTTTCTCAGACATGCGTTCAGAGTCTTAACTAGCACTATTCAGAATGAACTACAACCCATGGTCACCCATGTGATAGGTTACTAACATTCATTTTCATTTCAAGTCATTTCTCTTGGTTTCACATATAAGGACTGCAGTGTAGTGTGGTTAGCAGGGTAGGGGAAGCAGATGACTGACATGCCAAATTGATGTGCTAGAAGTAGTAAGTACACAACCCCTGCCACAACTATGGGAGCCCAAGCTTGGATACCTGTCAGACAATTATTACATCTTGATTACTAAGCCAGGAGAGGGCAAAGCATGCCATTACTTTCACACTTGGTTATAAAGATGACAAAAAAGCATAATAGAATTACTCTGGTAGATGGTGACATACATCCACAACGTGGGACTGACAACCTGAAAACAGTTGATGTAGTTATACGGGCCACTGAATTTGGAAAACCCAGAAATGAAAATTTCTTCTTCCTCCTCCTCCTATTACTCCTTGCCTCAGTGTAAACTTCAGATTTCTCCCTCCTGAGAACAAAAAATAGGTTCAATTCTCTCTGATGCAGCAATCAGACTCCAGTGGTATCACATCTCATTCAATGCCAAAACAGACTGGATTGGAAACATCAACAGTACTACTATCCCTGTACTTCAAGACCTTTACTTCAGTTGGTAGGTACAAGATGGGCAAAAGCAAAACAAATACAATGATAGCATAATGACATTTCCCAAATCTCAAAATATTCTCAGCTGCAATTTAGATATAAAATGTGGTTCCTGAATTAGTCATTTAAGTATTTGCCCCAAGTCAAAAATTAGGATGGCATTCTATACTTTACCAATTTTAATTTATCTTCTTTAAATGATTATGAAATAAAGAATCTATTTTGAAAGCTAATGTAATAAATACAACAGATGCAGACAGATGGCCACCAAGTGGTTGATGCATGTACTAGTGAGGAAAAATGCAACACATTTGAGACATACATTTCAGGACATTCTTTAACTTCATCGATTTCTGTTTGGAGGATGCACTCTAGCAAAGAACAGTTGCCTCTGGGCACATATTACACAGTGAAATAGAAAGAGACAGTACCTGCCAAAAGAATTTATAATCTTCAGGAAGAAGATAAACATCCCACACTCACATACTTGTTAGTATGCATAAGCACACAACCTAATTGTATGAAAAGGATTTAAAATTCTGGGTGCTGATGCTCCATCGAGTTAAGCATCAATGAGCATGAATAAGGGAGCTCAGTTATTCAAGAAACTTTTTTAGTAACTTTCTACTAAAACCTAATGTTTATAAATTATCAGGAGGAAATGCACTATATTCCAGGGAGTTCAGTAAATATTCTAGTTCATCTTGACACCAGGCATCAGAGTACACCCAACGACAAGCAATAATCCTTGGAAAATGTGCAGATAGCTGGATCATGTTGCTTAAAAATGGAATATCCTTTCTCACAATGAAATGCCTCAAGGAAATTTTGTGCGTATCTCAGGTCCAAACACTTCGTGCCTCAGAATCCCTTAAGCATGTGCTTCTCTCCCCTTGGTTTTGGTGAGAATGCACAGTGCAGAATTCTGATATAGTCTTTGTGAATCCAGTATATGATATCATTAAAATAGCTCAGATAAGTCAGTAAATTGGGAGGAAAAGGTAACTCTAATAATTTACTAAAGGCATAGGGATGTCATAATCCATGGAGACGTCAGGGCATATATTTGAGTGCACAGCTCCAGAGGTCACTATTTACTTGGAACTGGGAGTTCCATTCCCTCAGGACACAATAGGAATGAGGCTTGGGAAACTGAAGAGTGGAAGCCCCAAGCTCCTACTCAAGCTCCACTTCTACCTGTTTTATATTGGGCTCTTAAGTAAGATTTAAGGAAAGCCTGAAAACAGTGATCTAGGTTACTTTGTGAGAAATCAAAATGGCTTAGAAAGCTGTTTTTCCTCTACTTGTGATTTTCCTACTTATTCAAGAAAAGTAAAGAAAGGAAAAAGGGAAAACATATATTGGGCTCATGTATATGCCACATACCATAGCAAAGACCAAGTGCTTTAACATGCATAACTGCAACCAATAGCAAAAAAATCCTGTGCTTTGGTTATTATCCAAATTTGCAGAATCTCCATGAAAACTGAGATCCAGAAAGGTAAGGGAGCTACTTTGAGCACAAGCAAGGTAGTAAGCGGAGGAGTGGAAAGATAAAACCAGGACTCTAAGACTTATGATCTTGCATCTATAACATCCTGCATTTCAAGATGGCAGGACTCATGGTGGCAGAGAGCTCTCTCTGTGCACTGCACAATGGCAACCTGTGGAAATTAAAATGCTATCATTTAGGGTTAATTTATATACCATATTATTCCAGATTCTAGTATAGACAAACAGCAGCAGAAGCCGAAGATTTAAGACAACTTCAATTTCTGTCCATGAAGTAATTTTCCACAGAAATTATGAACCACAATTGAATTCCATAGAAACCACAGTTATCTTATTTTAGCATGAAAATCCGCTTATTAGGGAGAATAAGTGAAAACAGAATCCCAGGGAACCTGTAACTGCTCCAGTACAGTCCCTTCCCGATAGCAGCACTGAGGTAAAGTCTTCCTTTCTGCCTTCCACCAGCCCTGCCTGGCCTTCCCTCCTCTTAGCAATGCTTCAATTCTATAATCTTGCTTCAGCGTTAAAGGGGCAAGTAAAAGCTCAGAGAGCTTAAGGATCTGTGTTTTTCTTCTGTTTTAAATGAGAACTCCACAGCAGAATACTAGTTTCATGCCCAGTGGAGGATGCAATATTGTGAAATCACTGTTTCCTTATGCTGTGTTTGACATTGTTCTGTATCTGCCCTATTTGACTTTTCTACACCCCCTTTATCCTGAAATCATTATATCCCCAAGTGGCACCAAAAGTAAGGCAGCATAAAACTACTACTTGATCTACATTTAAGGAGTATCTTTTGAATAAAAAAATTCTTCAGCTTCATCAAATTTTAAGGCTTTTATTTTCTTGTTGCCATTTGTCATCCCCTGTTCTCAATGCTATTTATCGGGCCAAGCCCTCTACTACATAGAAATAACAAGTGAAAATACATGGGGTCAAAAGGAGATGAGAAGAGGACAGAAGGGAGTGTTTAGGGTTGTAAGAGTGACACCTTCGTGCATGGAACCTAAAGTGGAGTGTGTTGGGGAACAGGGGGCTGTGAGAGAGAATGGAGAATGTCTGGCAGCATCTGAGTATTTGAGATGCAGGGACTACAAATGTGAATAAATGCATCCAGCATACACATATCAATAAGGCAGGAACCATTGAGGGTGAAGTGAATTCAAATTTTTGAAGCACCTACCTGCACCAAGTCCCAGATATACTTATCAAATCAGTGTAAACAACTCAGTAAACATTTATAACCGTAAGAACCATTGTCTCTCACACCCAAGACTCTCAATATCCTGAGTATCTAGTGTGTCCACTGTCTGACTCATTTGTTTTTTCTCCCTCCCATTAGCAGACAGAGAGCAGGTTGAACAGCTTGTTGAAATGAGGTTTGAAATTGCAAGTGAACTTTGATTATCATAGTCACTCCTTTCTCCCATTTTCATAAATAATCGAGTTGACTACACAGAGCCATTTTAAAAATAAATTGGCATTCTTAACTACACAGCTGGCATAGATTGTTACTCACCCTTGGTTACTCTGACTTGCGAAACTGATCTATGTGTAGATGTAAAAATCTCCATATGTTACTGTGACATTCTTAAATGGTCACAAACTTGGGCTATGAAAGCACATCTAGCAATAAAGGGTCATCTTCAGCTAAAATGTTAATTCTTTAAGCAGCTGAAAAGTTTGCCCTCTTGGACATACCTCAGAGCTGAGCCCTTATTACATAAGGCATAATCTCATTGGGCATGTAGAGTAAATAACCTCGTTAAGAATGTAGTGTGAAGAACTGCAGTTCAAATGGGGTCAAAGGGGTGAACAAGGTAAGGGGAAGAGGCAGTCAAGTGTAAGACCGCTATGGGTGTAATTGATGGTCTTTAGTAATTTGGACACGTCGAGTTTTAAGAGAACTGTTTGCTTGGCACCAGACAGGGGCTAATGAAATCACCCAATGAGGAAACCCAACTCAGGATGCTGAAAACTTGATCCAACGAGCTAAGGGAATGATGGTACAGAGCTCAACAGGGTCAGCCAGCCTGCTGACCAAAACTGTCAGAGAAGCCAGGCTTGAGGCAACTAAGAAAGAGCTTAATTATCCAGACTGTTTCGTTAGAATCGGGACTAAACAGCAGGAGAAGTGTGCTGGACCACCCCTTAGGTTAGTTAGAAGGTTACTCAGTTTAAGATCAGACGTAGAGGTGAGGCAGAGCCTGGAGGAAGCAAAACATCAAAGGCTCTTTTCGCCATCAGGGGGTTCCCCTTCTACTGTGGACCACGCCATTCCCATGACCTGACACTTCAGTAGGTCTTCATTTCTGGCACCATCGAAATTCTGGCCTTCTCTCTCAGAGAAGAATGTCATAACCCCTGACGCCCACTGAACTTTAGTCAGTACAATTGTAAGATATTTTACTGCACATGGTTTTTACTGCCAAATGCTATTATTATTACAATTCTCTTTTTAAGAAAACCACACTATAACAAAAGCATGTTTTTCTAATGGCTGCCCTCATCAGAGTTCACAGAATGAACTTCAGTGGCAGGATCACTCAAGAAGACATTTGAAGCAGAAAATATTCATTTTGGCTCCCACTTCATTTATGTTCCCAGAGAAACCGTTCTCCACACTCTGAATACATCCAGAATCTCCGACAATAAAAGCCTGAATTATTAAGCATGCTAGCATTAGACTATGCCCTAAGTCACTCAATCACTATGGAAAATTTGGTATATGACAGATTTTAAGAGAATTTTAGCCACTCGAGTATTAAGATCTTTTTTTAACTGTAGTGTTAACTACAGACACTAGTTGGATAAATACTCTAAACCTGAAATATATAAACTATATTTAAAATACAAAGACACTACCTAAAGTACACAAACTCCATACCTGAAATACATAAAGAATCCTAGCCGAGAATAATCCTACAACCTTACATAATAATCCTAGAACTTACTTTCGTGTCTTCGTTTGGAAGATATATGCCTATTTACCTACAAAACTTTCCAAGATTTTTTGATCTCCTGCTTCTGGCCATGAAGAAGTTGGCAGAAGAAAATTAATTACCTATTTGACATTAAATATATTTTAATAGCTTTGGGAATTTATACTGTAAGCTTTTTAATTTTAATTGACAAATATTTATTTTTGCAACAGTACTTAATAAATATAAAATATGTATTTTAATACATATATTAGCATTCAAATAAATGTTTTTCTTTCCATTTTTATACTTCTGAGTTAGTATTTCATACTTCAGACCCAAGGTCATAAGTCTTGCTGTTGTGGTAATATATTCTGTGTTAAAATATTCTCTATTTTAATATAGGTATGTATGTATGTGTGTATATTTATATGCGTATATACATATATTCCTTTCTTTGTTATGAGATGTTTTTTTCTTTCAGCTTAAATAAATTTTTATTTCAGTGTTAGTTTGAGGGGAAAAAGCTAAATCTACACTGTTTCAGTATTACTGGTAGAATAGAATATGGATAAGAATGAACTTCAATAATTTTCTCCTTTCGTTACAATGTATTGTCTTGGTATTTGTTGGGATTGGGAATGGGGAGGGGTGGTGGCTCTGTCCTCTGCATCATGGCAGCTTTCCTTCCAAATGGAAAATGAGCAGGCATGAAATGTAGCCTGACCTAGGAGAATCGCTCAGGATAATACATGCTACTTGGTGGATTAATAATTTATAAGATTTTTTTCCATCTTTGCTTGGAATACAAATGAACATATTCTTGTCTCATTTAAAGTGATTTCTCACTTGGGGCTAAAGAGATGTTTAACACCTTAAATTCTATGGTCTTTGCTTTTCTGATTATATTACCCAGGAAATAAGCTAAACAACTGGAGTGCTTGGCAAGAGAGTCACATTCCACATCCCAACGACATATAAATAATCTCCATTTACATAAAAGTCCCAGTAGGTTAGAAGGTACAACTTCACCATTTTACACACACACACACACACACACACACACACACACACCCCATGTCAATATGACATTTTTCAGTAAAGGTTTCCATTCCACATTAAATGTGTGTATTTGTGTATGTGCACATGTACTTTGCATAACAGCAATTTCATGTTTCCAAATGCTATATTCATGTTTTCTGCCAGCCAGCAGGATAGTCCCGTGATGGAATTCTGGTGTGGCAGGAGGGGAGGGGGTGCCTGCCCGCAGGAGCACAGCAAAAGTCTGGAGCCTGTATTTTGTCCTGTAAGTTGACCTAGAGAGAAAACATTTTGCTGCGGAGATACCTTTGTTTGAATACTTCATTAGAGATAATTAATTTCCCCCTTTAGGCAAGTGTTGAGGTTAATCTACAAATATGGACTGCCTCTTGATTTCTATTTATTTGGTTTGCTCTTTGATGATGTTGATTAACAACACTCATTTTAATGAGGGCATATCCCTCCTGCAGGCCCCTTTCTTTCTTACTTGGCCTGGTATTGGTGCAGCCACTATTAGAGAATGCAGTGACATCATAACTTCTGTGATTAGGAATAATTCCATATGTAAGTAGATCAAAGATAACTAAAATCATTGTAATACTTAAGAGATTTTGTGTTCAAATATTTTTCTTAAAAATAAACTTACTATTTTTTAATGAAATAAAATAAAAATATTGTTTGTGCTTCCTGAAAAGAAAGGCGGCTTTTTAAAGGCATTAATAAAAAGATATGGGCAGAGAACAGAAAGAAAAGATGTTTAAGACCAAATAAAAATTGAATTCCTATAATCATGTAGCAAGAATGAAATTTAAGCCCCAGGCTCTCAGAGATCTGAGAAAAAGGCTGAGGGTTTCCAGGTGTAATCCCAGTTGAGAAGATATTCAGCTAACCTTGTAACTACCCAGGGTAATGAATGCAACCTCAAATGCCCATCAAAAGGCAGCTATCCGGAGTCAACAATTTTTTCCTACAACTGGTCTTACACACACAGACACATGCTCTCTCACTCACATAGTGTCCCAAATGCATTTGTAGCTGTGCTCTTTGAATCATTCACCATTTTCCCTAGTCCTTGCATCTAAAGGACACACAAGAAAAACATTCTAACTGTGATTTCCAATAATACAGACAAATTCTGAGAAAATTTCATCTAAAATAAACAGCAGTACGTTATAGCTAGCTATTCTTTTTTCAGAAATTAGATTTTGTGAGCTATAATGTTGGAAAGAGCTATAGAAGCTTATTTGGAGCTTACTGTGGTCTTGCATTTTAATTTGAAAAGGAGAATAACACAAGAGAATCAGTTGAAAACCCATTAAAATTATGTTTTTTTTTAAAGCTCAGTAAAAATCTCCAGTTACAAGATACATTTTTAAAAAATCATCCTTCCTAAACCACCAAAAACTAGTCAGAAAATATATTGGAAAAATAACTCTCATTTACAATAGCAATAAAAAACATGCCAGGCACGGTGGCTCACTCCTGTAATCCCAGCACTTTGGGAGGCCAAGGCAGGCAGATCATGAGGTCAGGAGATAAAGACCATCCTGGCCAGCATGGTGAAACCCTGTCTCTACTAAAAATAAAAGAAATTAGCCAGGCATGACAGCGCGCGCCTGTAGTCCCAGCTACTTGGGAGGCTGAGGCAGGAGAATTGCTTTAACTAGGGAGACAGAGGCTGCAGTGAGTTAAGATCATGCCACTGCACTCCAGGCTGGACAACAGAGGGAGACTCCATCTCAAAAAAACAAAACAAACAAACAAACAAACAAAGATACCTAGCAATAATTGAAAGATCAAATGTGTATAATTTACAGAATGAAAAACAGAGTTTTCAAAAAATATAAAAAGGGAAGGCAAAAAATAAAAAGAAATTCTATTTTCTTGGGATAAAAAGGCTTAGTCTTATAAAGATGTTGATTCTTTCCAAATCAATTTATAAATTTTGAGTGATTTAAATCAAAGTTTAAATGAGGGATTTAATTTTATTGGAACTTGGCAAAAATGTTTAAATTATCTGGAAAAATAAATAGGCAAATATAAATAAGAAGAAAATTGACAAAAATAGAAACGAAGAAACTAGTTCAATCAGACCCAGAAACATATTATAAGGGTACAATAATTAAACCTGCAAACAATATTGAGAATCAATAGCATAGAAAGAAACCCGAGTGTATAGAGTTGTCTAACAGAAATGTAACATGAGCCATATATAATTTAAAATTTTGTAATATCAACATTTTTAAAAGTAAAACAAAGTGAAATAACATGTTTATGTTATTTACATATCATATAATAAATATATTATATATTCATATCATTATATATCATATCATGATATATCATATCATGATATATCAAATATATCATATTTATACATCTATGCATAATATATGAGTATATTATATATCATTATACAACATATATCATGTTGATATATTGACAGTTTATCCTGTCAACATGTTATAAACATCAAAAATTATTGAGATGAGCTACATTTTCTTGTAGTTGTTCTAAGTATTTGAAATCTACCATATGTATTTTAAACTCACAGCACACCTCTGTTTGGTCTAGCCATATTTCACATGTTTAATAACCAGGTACTGCTAGCGACTACTCTACCATGCAAGTATAAAGACAATTAGTACATGATAAAAGAAGTACAATAAATTCAGTAAATTATATTAAAGCAATTTTCTTCTTTGATTGAAAGGAGAAAAAATAAAAGTGTAGCTATTACCCGTATCTCAAACAATAAACAGTATAAGCTCCAAGGAGATAAGAGTTAAATGCTTTAAAAAGTCAAAACTTTAAGACTCAAGAACAATATAAGTGGTTCTTTGCCAAATCTCTACAGAGGGAAAAAAAACCCTCCAGCATTAAAACAACACAACTCTCAAAACATGTGGTCAATGGATTTGATGATGTAAAAATGCAAAACTTTTTCATATCTGAAGTCAAAAGACAACTGATAAAATCAAATATTTCCTAAAAATACGACAAACAGGATTTCAATCCTTTTGAGTAGCTCATGTAAAATCCACCTCACTAGTAATCCCAGAAATGTATATGTAAACAAGGCTATTTAATGGTCCTTTCTTCCTCAGCCGTCGCTAATGCCAGTGTGTCTTCTTGATCTCTTTCCATTTTTCTCATCTTTGATACAACCATGGTGGGTGTAGCTATGACTAGCAGGTACTCAGACACCATCTCTTCTGCCATGTGGAAGAATGCTGTGTATAAATGGACTCAAAAATAACTACAATTACTGTAACACCTGAATTATTTACTGCTCAAAGAATTTCAAGAGAGACAAAGAAAGAGGCAGAAAGAAACATGGCATACCTGAGTTGAAAGGACCTGGGACATCTAAAAAACAATGAAGGAATGAAAATAAACCTGCTACACAAAGGTAAGGTACTTCTGTTTTCCAAATCCTCACAACTAGAGATATCAAAGGTGACCTCAAATGTTCAGCTGCTGCAATGGTATATAACAACAAATAATACAAAGAATAATGATCAAAGAAGTAATTTTTAACACCAATGTTTGCAGCAGTGAAAGAAAAGCATGAGTAAGACATGGGACCCAGTCCACTCAAATCATAACGAACGTTGCAATTGTTCACACAGTATCTACTATGTGCCTGGTACTACCTAATCTAATCCCCACAATAACTCCATGGTGTAGGTATTGCTAATACTCTCATTTTACAAACAGGGCATCTGAGGTACTGAGTGTTAAGTAACATTTCTAGGAACACACTGTTAATAAACTATGGATTAATTACTATCCTGCCCATAGGAGACTTAACCACATTCTAAAAAGCAGACTAAATTTTAGCGAATTAAATATTTAATGAAAGCTTATTATGTAAGCATATTGGTTTTAAAGAGGCCCAATTTATGACACAATTGAGCTTTATTTTATATGCTAAAGTAACATTTGTGATACTGTGGAATTCTTTACATATGCCAAGCTAAGAAGTGCATTAAAATTATTTTATAAGATTTAGAACAGTCTTTATTATGTAAGTTTTTGTAGCAGTTTATAGTTGCTCTGCCTTTTCCTCAAGGGTTGCAATGGCTTATATAAGTGGCCAAGTCTTTGATCACTAGTATCACTGGAATAATTAATATATTTTCATTTCCCCCTTTGCTCCAGGGAAAGGGGAACAGGAAAGATGACCTTATTAGGGACGAGAATGTGATATGGAGAATATCCCATCAAACAAGAAGGGGAGGGGGAGGTAAAAAGGCTGTTTCCTTCCAGCCCCTGTGGAATTGGAGAATAGGGGGAAGAAGGCAAGGAAAGGAGGCGGTGAGGCAAGGCCTTCCTGACCACATTCTCCAGACTCAAACCAGAGAGAAGCACTTTTGTTAATTAGATTTAGGAGAAAACTCAAAGCAGAGAGGAGCTGTGGCCACATTCCCGTTTGTGACTAAGAGAGCAGACAGCTTTGTAAAGCACATGAGCCCTCACTGCGACCTGCTGCTTCAGATGGAGAGTGACAGCTTTGTGTGTGAGGAACCCCAGCCACCCTGGGCTCCTGTGTGGTATCAAAGAGCCTGGATAGTCTCACAAACTGCAGGGTTGGAGGGTGGGGATCAAAGATGGTCTCTATCACTGGAGCCTACCTGAGGTTTTGTCCTGATGGAGTAATATGACCCTGTGACTCGGGGCTAGAAAGTAAGTTACTCAGCCTGGAGACTGAAAGGAGCCACAATCAGACCTCAGGCAGTGGGCAAGAGCCAGCAACGATCAAGTTGGGGCTGGGTGAAGCTGACAGAATCCATCAGGAATTCACCAGCCATAGATGTGAGGATCAAATGGCATACCTGGAAAACAGGGACAACCTCAGAAACCAGAGGCCCAGAGGAAGGGAGAAAGCCCTAGAAGCATGGGTCTCTGGCCAACCTTTTCTCTGCCACATCAAAATCTTCCAAATCCTATCCCAAATGCCCTACACTGACTCTATCTTGGAGACAAGTCTGGAAGGGGAAGAATATCTGAAAGTTGTTAGCACTTATCTGAAAGAGTTACTACTGTTTTAAATTTTTGAAAAGGACTATAATTTTTATGTTGGATTACATTTTACTTGCCTTCATGTTTTCAGCAAGGAAGGGCTCAGGTGAAAGAAGAAATGTACAGAAAAAAATAAGCTACATTTGGTATGTGTGTGATTTGAATGTTCTTGTTGCTTCAATTCAATATTTCCTGTGGCAAAATGGGATCTGCCTCACAAAGGGACCCACTTTATAAAGCCATTTTCTCAGATTGCCATGTTGTGGCAGAGAAAAGGAGAGAAAGAGAGTGAAAGACAAAGAGAGAAATAGACACACACAGAAAGAGAGAGAATGAGAGAGAGCCTCCGCTTTGGCATTAAAGTTTCTTTGTAGAGAAATCTTCCGACTTAAAGTATTGCCTATTTCTTAATATGTACCAAGCCCTATTTTAAATACTTTCAAGAATGAACTCATTAAATTCTCATAATTACCCCATGAGGGAGAATTTTTTACCCTCCATTTTACAGATTTAAAAATTGATGTTAGTTTAAAAATTGACCCCACTGCTATCAATCGGAACACGTTTCTATTCATGTCTTCCATCCACAAATTTAATGCTTTTTCTATGTTTACTCAGCACTTATCACACACTGTGGCTGTAACTTTTTCAGTTTGAACTCTGATAAGAAAACTGGCATGCATTTTCTTTCCTTTTTTACCATTTCACAGATAGAAGATTTGTTCTTATCATAGATATTAGCCACCTCAGCATACAATATTTTTTCTTTCTTTAAGTTGAGAACTTTCACCTTTTCACTTAAAGGAGGTACTTTACGGATTCTCTGTGGCATATCTGAATTTCCAGCATCACTATTCTTGT
>NW_012101266.1:2854704-2858246 GCF_000951045.1 Mandrillus leucophaeus | reverse complement strand
CTTAAAGGAGGTACTTTACGGATTCTCTGTGGCATATCTGAATTTCCAGCATCACTATTCTTGTGCCTTGGGATTATTAAGTAAATCAAGGTGACTTGAACACAAGCACTGTGATACCACAACAGTCAATCTTATAACCAGGACAGCTAATGGGCAGGGAACACGAATGGTGAACCTTTGCTGATAAAGGGATGATTCATGTCTCAGGTGGGATGGAGCAGGATGACACAAGGTTTCATCACCCTACTCAGAATGGCATGCCATTGAAGACATACGAATGTTTAACTTATGAATTTTCCATTTAATTTTTTGGGGCCATGGTTGACACAGTAAAGGAAAACCATAGATAAGGGGACTACTGTACCTATTGCTCAGGGTTGATGTAAGAATTAAATGTATGCCTGAAAGCACTTGGAACAGTGCCTCTTACATAATAAATGTAAGTTTTTATCACCCTTGTTCTTGTTCTTTTTTATCACCACCATGGTGCTATGACAAGTTCAGTCCCTCTTTACCTTTCATCTGAACAAATCATAGCACACTCATAGCTACTTCCAAAGTCCTCCTTCCAACCCCATTTCTCCAATCCAAGCTGCATATTGCTACACCAAAGCAGAGATTTGATGGTGTCACTCTATAATTCCTCAGCATTAGCAAGATAAAGGACAAACCCTTCAGTACAGCATTCAGGGTTCTCCATAACTTAGCCTATTTTACCATTTGTATTTCCCATCCCTCTCATGTTATACTGTAACTCTACTGAATTACTCACAGCTTGCTGAGAAGAGCATATGTTATTTGTTTCAGTGATTTTGTTCACACTCCTGCCTCTGCCTGTGATATGGTTTGCTGTGTCCCCACCCAAATCCCATCTTGAATTGTAGCTCCCATAATTCCCACATGTTGTGGGAGGCACCTGGTGGGAGATAACTGAAAAATGCGGGCAGTTTCCTCAAAACTATTCTTGTGGTAGTAAATAAGTCTCACAAGATCTGATAGTTTTAGAAGGGGAAACCCCTTTCACTTGGCCCTCATTCTCTGTCTTACCTACCACCATGTAAGACATGCCTTTCATCTTCCGTCAAGATTGTGAGGCCTCCCCAGCCACGTGGAACTGTGAGTCCATTAAACCTCTTCTTTTTTATAAAGTACCTAGTCTCTGGTATATCTTTATCAGCAGTGTGTAAAGGAACTACTATGGACTGAAATGTCTTCTTCCAACTCAGTCCTTACCTCAGCACACCTAGAAATCTCCCTAGTTAACTTATGAGCTGAGTTTTGGAAGGTATTTCCTCTATTAAGAATTTCCTGTTACTTCCCCCAACACCCATTTCCCCTTCCTAATTCGGTAAGAGAAACAACTCCTTTTTGTGTCATACACCATACTCCATACACAGTACTTACCTCAGACCTAGCCAACTAAGGTTTCTGAGCCAGGCGCAGTACTACACTGTTTTTTATTTGACTGTGACCTTCCCCATGGAGCAAGGAATCCAGGAGAAGAAACAAGGACTCGAGCAACACAGAACTAGAAACCTGTGTCTCCCCTACCTTGTAGACCCAATCACTTGGGTCTCAGAATTCTCTGTTCAGTGGTCCTGATCCCTCTTCCAGAGCCTGCAAAGGCTTCTTCTCATCTGACTCCCGAGAGTCCCATACTATCAACATACTCATCCCCCACCCACAGGGATCAAAAAGGGCTAATTTGGACTAAGAGAGTAGAAGAGGAACAAAATTAAGCATGAAATTTGAAGTGTCTGTGTACAGATGCAAGGTTCTACATGGCATAGGATAGAGCTAGGGATGAGAGGAAAATATGGGTGGGGGGAGTGGTAGAGGCACCATCTGTTCTCTTTTCTTAAAAATGATAGGGCAGTATAATTATATACCTGGCTGTATAATTTCTGTCAGAGAATCTATACATATTTCTTGTTAACCAACTTTATAAACATTTCCACAACTTAAATGTATTAATATAGTCCTATCTTATTTCACATTCAAACTTAAAAAAAAAAAAACAGAGCACAGTTCATTCTCATTATTCATGCTAGCTATGTTCTATAAAGTGTCGTGAACAGTAAATCAGGGAACACTGAACCATTGCTCCTAGAGGAAATACAGGATTAGGTTCCTGTGAGCCTCTGGTTACCTTTTCATCCACTGATCAATACATAGCCTTGTTTTAAGCAGAAACACATAGCCTATAATTTTATTTTCTCTTCTTTCTTTGAATATCAGTTATACTTCTTTTTAAACATTTTTAGTCGTTGCCCTAGAGTTTGCAATATGTACTTACGACTAACCCAAGTCCACTTTCAAATAACATTATAGTGCTTCCATAGGTAGTGCGAGCACTTTATAATAACAAATTTACCCTAATTCTTCCCTCTTGCTGTTATTCATTTTACTTATATGTAGGCATACATATGCATGCATATGTGTATATATATGTGTGTGTGTATACATATATATATAATTGAATATACTGTGGCTACTCCTGTTTTGAACAAGCTTACCTGTTAAATAACAACAGAAAACAATAGAAAAATAAAGGTTTTTATTTGCTTTCACTTATTCCTTCTTTAATGTTCATATTTTCCTCATATTTCTGACCTAGAACATTTTCCTTCTTTCTAAAGGACTTCTTTTAACATTTCTGGCAAGGTAGGTCTACTGGCAACAAATTTGTTCCGTTTTTGTTTGTCTGAGAAAGTCTTCATTTCTCCTCTTTTAAAGAATTATTTTGCAGGGAACAGAATTCTAGGTGGGAGTTTTTTTTCTCAGCACTGTAAATATTTCACTTCATTCACTTCTTATTTGCATGGTCTGAGAAGCTGGATGAAATTCTTATGTTTGCTCCTCAATAGATAAAGTGTTTTTATTTCCTCTGGATTCCCTCAAGATTTTTTCTTTAACTTTTTGTTGTTTGAAAATGACTTGTCTAGGCATAGTTTTCTTTGCATATATCTTGCTTATTGTTGTCTGAGCTTCCTGCATCTGTGGTTTGGTGTCTGACATTAATTTGGGGAAAATTCCCAATTGTCATTATTCAAATATTTCTTCTATTTTTTTCTCTTTCTCTTTTTCGAATATCCTCATTATGTGTATTTACACCTTTTGTAGTTGTCCCACAGTTCCTGAATATTCTGTTCCAATTGTTTTTAGTCATTGTTTTCTTTGCTTTTCAGTTTTGGAGGTTTGTACCAATATATATTCAAGCTCAGAGATTCTTTTCTGAGCCTTGTCTAGTCTACCAATAAGTCTATCAAAAGCATTCTTCAAGAAGTTATTGATACAGGAATTAGACAAGAGAATGAAATAAAGGGTATCCAAACTGGAAAGAAAGAAATCAAATTATCTTCATTTATAGATGATATGATCTTATATTTGGAAAAACCTAAAGACTCCTTCAAAAAAATAACTGTTAGAACTGATAAATTCAGTTAAGGTGGGGCCGGGCGCGGTGGCTCAAGCCTGTAATCCCAGCACTTTGGGAGGCCGAGACGGGCGGATCACGAGGTCAGGAGATCGAGACCATCCTG
>NW_012101266.1:2851831-2853029 GCF_000951045.1 Mandrillus leucophaeus | reverse complement strand
CTTAAAGGAGGTACTTTACGGATTCTCTGTGGCATATCTGAATTTCCAGCATCACTATTCTTGTGCCTTGGGATTATTAAGTAAATCAAGGTGACCTGAACACAAGCATTGTGATACTACAACAGTCAACCTTATAACCAGGACAGCTAATGGGCAGAGTAGATTCAAGTTTAATCTACTCTAATTGTACAGCTGGTATGTAGCAAAGCTCCATGGTTTATACTCTTATCATCTACTCTATGTGCCTTCTTTAGTAAATAAGTCATTTCTAAGCTGAATCTGTCCACTTTTCCACTTTACCTCTATTAGCTAGCGGTTGCTCATCAAAGGTGAGCCTTCCCCTTTCAGTGGGCCCACTCCTCTGATACACCTCTCCCTTGAGCTCCAGGACCTCACTGAGGGATGTTTCCACTTGAATGTGCATCAACACATCCAACTTGGCAGGCTGCAAGATTGACACAGCCTCTTCCTCCCAGAGTCACTCTTATTTTTGTATTCTCCATTGCTAATTGGCACCAGCATCTTCTCAAGTCATACCCAGAATTCATCCTAGAGCCATCCTTGGTTTCGTATCCTCCACATCTAACCTGTCATCAGGTCCTGTAGAATCAACCTCTCTCTAAGCTCTCACATTCTGACTCACCTTTCCTTTCAGTTCATCTTAATCGTTAAGAATATGTGCCCTAGAACTGGAACTAGTTAAAATCCCGACTCCACTGCTTCCTAGATACATGACCCGAGTGATTCATTTAACCTGTCATTGCCTTAGCCTCTCCATCTGTAAAATAAGAATAAATAACAGTACAGTAGTTCCCCCTTAGCCACAGTGGATATGTTCCAAGACCTCCAGCAGATGCCTGAAACTGCAGATTGTACTGAACCCCACTGCTATCAATCGGAACACGTTTCTGTTCATGTCTTCCATCCACAAATTTAATGCTTTTTCTATGTTTACTCAGCACTTATCACATACTGTGGCTGTAACTTTTTCAGTTTGAACTCTGATAAGAAAACTGGCATGCATTTTCTTTCCTTTTTTACCATTTCACAGATAGAAGACTTGTTCTTATCATAGGTATTAGCCACCTCAGCATACAATATTTTTTCTTTAAGTTGAGAACTTTCACCTTTTCACTTAAAGGAGGTACTTTACGGATTCTCTGTGGCATATCTGAATTTCCAGCATCACTATTCTTGT
>NW_012101266.1:2837837-2848071 GCF_000951045.1 Mandrillus leucophaeus | reverse complement strand
CACTCCAGCCTGGGCGACAGAGCGAGACTCCGTCTCAAAAAAAAAAAAAAAAAAAAAAAAAATTCAGTTAAGGTTGCATGATACAAAATTAACATACAAAAATCAGTAGTATTTCTAAATGCCAACAATGAGCAATCTGAAAAAGAAATCAAGAAAGTAATCCCAATTACGATTGCTGCAAGTGAAATACCTAGGAATTAACCAAAGAAGTAAAAGATCTCTACAGTGAAAACTATAAAACATTGACAAAAGAAATTGAAGAGGGCACACACAAAGAAAGATGATATAGTCCATGTCCATGAAATAGAAGAATCAGTGTTGTCAAAATGTTCCTACTACCCAAAGAAATCTACAGACTCTATACAATCCCTATCAAAACACTAATGGCATTCTTCACAGAAATACAAAAAGCAATCTTAAAATTTATGCGAAATCACAAAAGACCCAGAGTAGCCAAAGCTATCTTGAGCAAAAATAACAAAACTGGAGGAATCACATTATCTGACTTCAAGTTATACTACAGAGCTATAGTAACCAAAACAGCATGCTACTGGCATAAAAGCAGACACAGAGACCAATGGAACAGAATGGAGAACCCAGAAGCCAATCCATACATCTACAGCAAACTCATTTTTGACAAAAGTGCCAGTAACATACACTGGGAAAAGAACATACACTCTTGAATAAATAGTTCTGGGAAAACTGGATATCTATATGCCAAAGAATGAAACTAGACTTCTATCTCTCACCATATACAAAAATCAAATGAAAATGGATTAAAGACTTAAATCTAAGACCTCAAACTATGAAATTACTAAAACAATACTTTCACGAAAATCTCCAGGACATTGGTCTGGGCAAAGATTTCTTGAGCAAAACCCCACAAGCACAGGCAACCAAAACAAAAATGGACAAATGGAATCACATCAAGTTAAAAAGCTTCTGCATAGCAAAGAATACAGTCAACAAAGTGAAGAGACAACCCACAGAATGAGAGAAAATATTTGAAAACCACCTATCTTACAAGGAATCTATAATCAGAATACATAAGGAGGCGAAACAACTCTATATGAAAAAAACTAATAATCTGATTTACAATGGGTAAAAGATCTGAATAGACATTTCTCAAAAAAACGAATGGCAAACAGGTATATGAAAAAGGGTTCAACATCATTGATCATCGGAGAAATGCAAGTCAAAATTACAATGAGATGTCATCTTACCCCAGCTAAAGTGGCATTTTTCTAAAAGACAGGCAATTAAAAGCAACTGAAAAACAAAAAACAAAACAAAACAAAAATAACATTTGCACCAGCCTAATAAATGCCGGAGAGAATGTGGAGAAAAGGGAACCCTTTACATTGTTGGTGGAAATGTAAATTAGTACAACCACTATGGAGAACAGTTTGGAGTTTCCTCGAAAAATAGAGCTAACATATGATCTAGAAATCCCCCTGCTAGGTATATACCCAAAAGAAGGGAAAGCAGTATATCAAAGAATTATCTGCAGTTTCATGTTTATTGCAGTAGTATTCCCAATAACCAAGATTTTGAAGCAACAAAAGTGCCCATCAATAGATGAATTGATAAAGAAAATGTGGTATGTATACCCAATGGAGTACTATTCAGCCATAAAAGAAATGAGATCCTGTCATTTGCAACAACATGGATAGAACTGGAGGTCATTATGTTAAGTGAAATAATCCAAGCATAAAAAGAAAAACTTCATGTGCTCTCACTTGTTTGTGGGAGTTACAGACTAAAACAACTGAACTGATGGAGATAGAGTAGAAGGATAGTTAGCAGAGGCTGGAAAGGGTTGCCAGGGGTGAGGGAAACATGATAATTTAGTAGGTACAAAAAAAGTCAGAAAAAAATGAATAACATTTAGTATTTGATAGCACAACAGGGTGGCTATAGTCAATAATAATTAAATTATACATTTAAAAATAACTGAAAGAGTGTAATTGAATTGTTTGTCACACAAAGGATAAATGCTTGAGGTGATGGGTACCCCATTTTCCATTATGTGATTATTACACAATTCATGCCTGTATCAAAATATCTCCTATACCCTATAAATATATACACATACTATATACCCATCAAAATTAAAAATAATAAATAATTCAAAAATTTTATAAAAAGCATTCTTCATTTCTGTTAGTGTTCTTTATCTCTAGCATTTCTTTTTGGTTCTTTCTCAGAATTTCCATCTCTCTGCTCATGTTGCTCATCTGTTCTTTCATGCTGTCTACTTTATTCATTACTGCCCTTAGCACGTTAATCATGGTTGTTTTAAATTCCTGGTCTGATCATTCCAACATCCCTGTCATATCTGAATGTGGTTGTGATGCTTGTTCTGTCTTTTCAAAGTGTATTTTTTTTTCTTTTTAGTATGTCTTTTAATTTTTTTCTTGATAGACAGATATGATATACTGGGTAAAAGGAACTGTTGCAAATAGTCCTTTAGTAATGTGGTGATAAGGTATTGCTGGGAGTATTCTATAGGCCTATGATTATATCTCAGTCTTTTAGGAAGTTTGGTTCTCTAGACAGTGAACTCCATACTTGCTTTTCACTTGCCCTCGTAGGTGAAACAGGAAGGCTGGAATAAGCTGAAGTCGTTATTTCTCTTCTCCCAAGTGAAGGCTATAGGGGTATAGTTGGGTATTTCCATTCCCTCCGGTCAGTTAGGTTTTGATAATGCCTCAGCAGGCTACGCTGTAGCTAAGACTACAGGCACACACCACCACACCCAGCTCATTTTTTTCTCTGTATTTTTTGTAGAGATGGTATCTCACTATGTTGCCCAGGATGGTCTCAAATTTCTAACCTCAAGTGATCCTTCCACCTCAGCCTCCCAAATTTCTGGAATTGCAGGAATGAGCCACTACACCTCACCTGGCCATCCACTTTCACAAAACAAAAGAGGTGAATCTTGACAGAGACTTCATACCCTTCACAAAAAATTAACTCAAAATGGGTCACAAATCTAAATGTAAAATTCAAAACTATAAATCTCCTAAAAGGCATCATAAGAGAAAAAATAGATGTCCTTGGATTGGCAATAATATTTTAGATATGACAACAAAGGTACAATTCATGAAATAATTAATAACTTGGACTTTATTAAAATGGAAAACTTCTGTTCTGAAAAGGGCACTGTCCAGAGAATGAGAAGACAAGCCGCGGGCTGGGAGAGAATATCTGCCAAAGACACATCGAATAAACAACTGTTATCTAAAATATCCAGAGAACTCTGTACCTTCCTTCATTTCGCTGTTTACCTAAAACTGTTTTTTTAAAAATGTTACACACCGGGGCCTATCATGGGGAGGGGGGAGCGGGGAGGGATTGCATTGGGAGTTATACCTGATGTAAATGATGAGTTGATGTGTGCTGACGAGTTGATGGGTGCAGCACAGCAACATGGCACAAGTATACATATGTAACAAACCTGCATGTTATGCACATGTACCCTAGAACTTAAAGTATAATAATAATAATAAAATAAATAAATAAATAAATAAATAAATAAATAAAAACTTTTTGCAAAAAGTCATAATAGGAAAAAAATGGCAGATAGGAGGCTGGTCTAATTTGCACCTCCCACTCAGATGGACAGAGAAGCATGCGAAGACTCACATCGCGACCTTTTGCTACAAGAACTACTGCAAGAACATACCAGGAAAGCCAAGAGAATCAACAGATCCTTTGCACAAAGCAGCTTGGGGCTGCAGGCTCCATGAGAAAGCCAAAAAGCTGTGAGTGCGCGAAGTGTGTAAGAGGAAAGTCCACCTCTGAACACACATCCTCACCGGGAACCTGAAAGTCCAGATCACAGGAGAAGGATCTAACCTCACCTGGAGCCAAGACAAATTTAGAGAGGCAAGAGAAATACAGGGGTGGAAGAAGCAGCGGTAAGAGCCCTGTGGGCATTCCTGGTCCCCAAGGAAGCCATTTATGACTTTCTTTCACAGGGGTCTCTGTGGAGGGCTACCAGTGGAATAAGGGAGAGACCACAGGGAGAAGGAAACTTCCAGCTGAACTTTGTAACACGGTGAACAGGGAGTGGAGATACTAGCACAGAAGCCATGGCAGGCAGGGAGGCTCAAAACCTGAAAGCCCTGCTTGCTTTTTCAGCAGGGAGGCTTGCAGCCTGAAGCAAACTCTCAGCCCTGCTCACCTGCTGCCCGGAAATAAACTCATTGCTGTTGTTGGGGCACGGTGGGAGTGAGACTGGCCTTTCAGGTTGTATGGAAGCTGGATGACGCCTGTCACTGCTGACTTTCCCCTACTTCCCTGGCAACCTGTAGGACACAGCAGAGGCAGCCATAATCCTCCTTAGAACATAACTCCATTGGCCTGAAAACCACACGTGCATTCCCCACAGCAGCTCCAGTAAGCCCTGCCCAAGGAGAGTGTGAACTCAGACATGCCTAACCCTACCCCACCTGATGGTCTTTCTCTACCCGCCCTGGTAGCTGAAGACAAAGAATACATATCTTGGAAGCTCCATGGCCCCACCTACCACCAGAGGAACCCGAATACTTATCCGGGTGACCGTAGGGCAAGTTCCTATCCTCCCTATACTACTGCAGCTAATGCTCTCTTAAAAGTGCCAACACCTGGCTGAAGGCCGACCAACATAAAATGCATGCACTAAACAAAACTACAACCAAGGACACTCACAAAGTCCACTTCATTCCCCTGCTATCTCCACCAGAACAGATGCTGGTATCCATGGCTGAGAGACCTGAAGACATATCACATCACAGGACTCTTAGTGGACACTCACCAGTACCAGCCTGGAGCCTGGTAGCTCCACAGAAGGGAAATAATAAGCACTGCAGTTTGACTTTCAAGAAGCCCCATCCCTAGGGGAAGGGAGAGAGCACCACATCAGGGAGAACCCCCATGGGCTAAAATCTGAATAGCAGCCCTTGAACCTCCGATGACCCCTCCAACATAGTCTATCCAAAAGAGAAGAAACCAGAAAAGCAATTCTGGTAACATGACAAAGCAAGGTTCTTTAACACCCACAAAAGATCACACTAGCTCACCAGCAATGAATCCAAAGCAAGAAGAATCTCTGAATTGCCATAAAAAGAATTCAGAAGGTCGATTATTAAGCTACTCAAGGAGGCACCAGAGAAAGGTGAATACCAATTTAAAGAAAATTTTAAAATGATATAGGATATGAATGGAAAAATCTCCAGAGAAATAAATAACATAAATGAAAAATAATCACAGCTTCTGGAAATGAAGAACACATTTAGAGAAATGTAAAATACACTGGAAAGTATCAACAATAGCATCAAACAAGTAGAAGAAATAACTTCAGAGCTCAAAGACAAGGCTTTTGAATTAACCCAATCCTACAAAGACAAAGGAATCAAAAAGTAAAAATAAAATGAATGAAACTTCCAAGAAGTTTGGGATTATGTTAAGCGACCAAACCTAAGAATAACTGGTGTTCCTAAGGAAGAAATCTGAAAGTTTGGAAAACATAACTGATGGAATAACCAAGGATACATTCACTGGTCTTGCTAGAGATCTAGACATTCAAATACAGGAAGTTCAAAGAACACTTGGGAAATTCATTGCAGAAAGGTAATCACATAGGCACACAGTCATCAGGTTATCAAAAGTCAAGACAAAGGAAAGAATCTTAAGAGCTGTGAGGCAAAAGCATCAAGTAATCTATAAATGAAAACCTACCAGATTAACAGCAGACTTCTCAATAGAAACCCTGCAAGCTAGAAGAGATTTAAACTATATGCTAGAATGGATTTAAACTATAACCTAGCACAAATGGACTTAACAGATATTTATAGAACATTCTACCCAACAACCGCAGAATATACATTCTATTCATCAGCACATGGAACTTTCCCCAAGATAGACCATATGATAGGCCACAAAACAAGCCTTGATAAGTTTAAGGAAACTGCAATTATATCAAGCCACTCTCCCAGACCAATGGAATAAAACTGGAAATCAGCTCCAAAAGTAACCTTCAAAACTATGCAAACACATGGAAATTAAATGACTTGCTTCTGAATGATCACGAGGTCAACAATGAAATCAAGATGGAAATTTTAAGATTCTTTAAACTGAACAATAATAGTAACACAGCCTATCAAAACCTCTGGGTTATGGCAAAAACGGTGCTAAAAGGAAAGTTCATAGCATTAAATGCCTACATCAAAAAGTCTGAAAGAGCACAAATAGATAATCTAAGGTCACACCACAAGGAACTAGAGAAACAAGAATAAACCAAACCCAAATCCAGCAGAAGAAAAGAAATAACAAAGATCAGAGCAGAACTAAATAAAATTAAAACCAAAAAAAGATAAATAAAACAAAAAGATGGCTCTTTGAAAAGATAAAATTGATAGAGCATTAACAAGATTAACCAAGAAAACAAGAGAGAAGATCCAAATAAGCTCAATTCGAAAAGAAAGGGTAGATATTACAACAAATGCCACAGAAATACAAAAAATTATTCAAGGCTACTATGAACACCTTTATGTCCACAAACTAGAAAACCTAGAAGAGATGGATACATCCCCGGAAACATAATACCCTCCTAGTTGGAACCAGGAAGAAATAGAAACTCTGAACAGACCAATAACAAGCAGCAAGACTGAAATGGTAATTGAAAAATTGCCAAAAAAAAAAAAAAAAAGAGTCAAGGACTAAACTTCACAGCTGAATTCTATCAGACATTCAAAGAATTGTTACCAATACTATTGACGTTATTCCAAAAAAAAATAGAGAAAGAGGGAATCCTTCCTAAATCATTCTATGATGCCAGTTATCACTCTAATATCAAAATCAGGAAAAAATATAATAAAACAGGAAAACTATGGACCAATATCCCTGATTAACATAGATGCAAAAATCCTCAACAAAATACTAGCTAACTTAATCCAACAGCATATCAAAAAGCTAATCCACGATGGACAAGTGGGTTTTATACTAGGGCAGCAGGGATGGTTTAACATATGCAAGTCAATAAATATAATACGCAAGATAAGCAGAATTAAAAGCAAAAATTACATAATCTCAATAGATGCCAAGAAAGCATTTGACAAAATCCAGCATCCCTTTATATGAAAAATCCCAGCAAAATCAGCATAGAAGGGACATACCTTGAAGTAACAAAACCATCTATGACAAACCCACAGCCAACATTATACTGAATGGGGAAAGGTTGAAAGCATTTCTCCTGAGAACTGGAACAAGACAAGGATGCCCATTCTTACCATTCTATTCAACATAGTACTGGAAGTCCTAGCCAAAGCAAACAGACAAGAGAAAGGAATAAAGGGCATCCAGATCGGTAAAGAGGAAGTCAGACTGTTGCTGTTCACCGATAATATGATTGTATACTTAGAAAACCCTAAAGACTAATCCAAAAAGCTCCTAGAACTGATAACTAAATTCAGTAAAGTTTCAGGATACAAAGTCAATATACAAAAATCAGCAATACTGCTATACACCAACAGCGACTAAGCTGAGAGTCAAATCAAGAACTCAACCACTTTACAATAGCTGCAAAAAGAAATAAAATATTTAGGAATATACCTAACAAACGAGGTGAAAGACCTCTACAAGGAAAACTAGAAAACATTGCTGAAATAAAATCATAGACAACACAAACAAATGTAAACACATCCCATGCTCATGGATGGGTAGAATTGATATTGTGAAAATGACCATAGTGCCAAAAGCTATCTACAAATTCAATGCAATTCTCATCATAATACCAGGATGGTATTTTTTGCTAGTTCTTCATAGAACTAGAAAGAACAATCCTAAAACTCATGTGGAACCAAAAAATAGTCCACATAGCCGAAGCAAGACTAAGCAAAAAGAACAAATCTGGTGGCATAACATTACCCAACTTCAAACTATACTAAAAGGCTATAGTCACCAACACAGCACGGTACTGGTAAAAAAAAAAATAGGCACATAGACCAATGGAACAAAACAGAGAACCCAGAAAAAACGCCAAATATTTGCAGTCAACTGATCTTCAACAGCAACAACAACAACAAAACATAAAATGGGGAAAGGAAACCCTTTTCAACAAATGGTGCTGGGATAATTGGCAAGCCACATGTAGGAGAATGAAACTGGATCCTCCTCTCTCATCTTACACAAAAATAAACTCAAAATGGATCAAAGACTTAAATCTAAGACCTGAAACCATAAAAATTGTAGAAGACATCATCAGAAAAACCCTTCTAGACATTGGCTTAGGCATAGACTTCATGACCAACAACCCAAAAGCAAACACAACAAATACAAAGACAAACAGATGGGAATTAATCAAACTAAAAAGCTTTTGCACAACAAAAGCAATAGTCAGCAGAGTAAACTGACAACCCACAGAGTGGGAGAAAATTTTCACCAACTATGCATCTGACAAAGGACCCAGCATTTACCAGGTACGCAATCAAATCAGCAAGAAAGAAACAAACAATTTCATCAACAAGTGGACTAAGGACATGAACAATTCTCAGAAGATATACAAATGGCCAACAAACTTATGAAAAAATGCTCAACATCACTAATGATCAGAGATCAAAACCACAGTGCAATACCACCTCACTCCTGTAAGAATGGCCATAATCAAAAAATCAAAAATACTAGATGTTGATGTGCATGTTCTGAAAGGGAACACTTCTACACTGCTGGTGGTAATGTAAACTAGTACAAACAGTATGGAAAACAGTGTGGAGATTCTCTAAAGGACTCAAAGTAGATCCACCATTTGATTCAGCAATCCCACTACTGGGTATCTACCAAGAGGAAAATAAGTCATTATACGAAAAGATACTTGCACATGCATGTTTATAGTGGCACAATTTGCAATTGCAAAAATATAGAACCAGCCCAAATGCCCATCAACCAACAAGTGGATATATATACACACACCATGGAATACTACTCAGCCGTAAAAAGGAATAAAATAATGGCATCCACAGCAACCTGGATGGAATTGGAGACCATTATTCTAAGCGACATAATCCAGAAATGGAAAAGCAAACATAGTATATTCTTTCTTATAAGTGGGAGCTAAGCTGTGAGAACACAAAAGCATAAGAATGATACAATGGACTTTGGGGACTTGGGGAAAAGGGTGGGAGGGAGATAAGAGATAAAAGACCACACATTGGGTACAGTGTACACTGCTCAGTGACAGGTGCACCAAAATCTCAGAAATCACTACCAAAGAACCTATCATGTAACCAAATACCACCTGTTGCCCAAAAACCTATTAAAATTTTTTAAGTGACAATAATAACAATGCATTGGGTGATTATACACATGGATAAGTGAAATTAATGACAGCAATGTCACAGAAGCAATATAGTATTATTTAAAGGTTGACTTCAATTAATTAAAAATGTATGTTTCAAATTTCATGGAAACCACTGAAAACTATTAAAAAGAAGTATAACTGATATTCTATGAGAAGAAATAAAATAGAATCCTATAAAGACTCAACTAAAAAAAGACAAAAAAGAAAGGGTAAAGAAAGAACAAATGCAATAGAAAACAGTTACAAACATGGGAATTATTAATCTAATTATATCAATTATCCCTTTATATGTGAATGATCTTAATAATACATGTATGCACAAAGTTCATTGCAGTGCCTTCTGCAATAGCAAAGATGTGGAATCAACTTACATGCCCATTAACGGTAGACCTGATAAAGAAAATGTGGTATCATAAAATACTGCTTAGCCATAATAAAGAATGAGATCATGCCCTTTGCAGCAACAAGGATGGAGCTGGGAGCCATTATCCTAAGCAAACTAACACAAGAACAGAAAATCAAATGCCGAATGTATTTACAAGTGGGAACTAAACACTGAGTACATATGGATGAGAAGAAAGGAACAACAGACACTGGGACCTAGTTGAGAGTAGAGAGTAGAAGGAGGGTGAGAATGGAAAAACTACCTATCAGGTACTATGCTAATTACCTGGGTGATGAAATAATCTGTACACTAAACCCCTGTGACATGAAATCTACCACCGGACGTGGTGGCTCATGCCTGTAATCCCAGCACTTTGGGAGACCAAGGCGGGCAGATCATCTGAGGTCGGGAGTTCAAGACCAGACTGACCAACATGGAGAAGACTTGTCTCTACTAAAAATACAAAAATTAGCCAGGTGTGGTGGTGCATGCTTGTAATCCCAGCTACT